>NC_133127.1:39979333-40237713 GCF_048418815.1 Hemitrygon akajei
AAAGCACACAGATTTCCAGGACACTGTCTACGCATCATTCTGTTTCAACAAATTTCTCATCCTGAATCGCCATCAGAGACTTCTTATGTCATGGATTATTTGACCAAGGGCTTATTCAGTGTGTTCAACCTTGGAAGGAAATCGTGCTTTAGCAGTACCACATTTCCAGACAGTACTAATCAAACAAGTTAATGATGGCTCCAAAATGAACTGTGAAGGAATGTTTTAAGAACTTAGCCTGTTCAATTTCTCCCTATAACTCAGTCATTCAGGACCTAGTAACATCCTCGTTAGTTCCTTTCTGCACTCTTTCCAGTATAACTGCTCAACAGATGACGCCATTGCCACCACCCTCCACCTGGCCCTAACCCACCTGGACAAAAAAGACACATACGTTCGGATGCTGTTCATAGACTTCAGTTCAGCATTCAACACAATCATCCCTCAGAAATTGATTGGAAAGCTGAGCCTACTGTGCCTGAACACCTCCATCTGCAACTGGATACTAGACTTCCTGACTGGGAGACCTCAGTCAGTCTAGATCGGGAGCAGCATCTCCAACACCATCACACTGAGCACGGGGGCCCCCCAGGGTTGCGTGCTCAGTCCACTGCTGTTCACTCTGCTGACCCACGACTGTGCTACAACACACAGCTTGAACCACATCATCAAGTTCGCCGATGACACGACCGTGGTGGGTCTCATCAGCAAGAGCGACGAGTCAGCTTACAGAGAGGAGGTGCAGCGGCTAACGGACTGGTGCAGAACCAACAACCTGTCTCTAAATGTGAAAAAAACAAGAGAGATAGTTGTTGACTTCAGGAGGGCACAGAGCGACCGCTCCCCACTGAACATTGACGGCTCCTCGGTAGAGATCGTTAAGAGCACCAAATTTCTTGGTGTTCACCTGGCGGAGAATCTCACCTGGTCCCTCAACACCAGCTCCATAGCAAAGAAAGCCCAGCAGCGTCTCTACTTTCTGCGAAGGCTGAGGAAAGTCCATCTCCCACCCCCCATCCTCATCACATTCTACAGGGGTTATATTGAGAGCATCCTGAGCAGCTGCATCACTGCCTGGTTTGGAAATTGCACCATCTCGGATCGCAAGACCATGCAGCGGATAGTGAGGTCAGCTGAGAAGATCATCGGGGTCTCTCTTCCTGCTATCACGGATATTTACACTACATGCTGCATCCGCAAAGGAAACAGCATTATGAAGGACCCCATGCACCCCTCATACAATCTCTTCCCCCTCCTGCCTTCTGGGAAAAGGCTCTGAAGCATTCGGGTTCTCATGACCAGACCATGTAACAGTTTCTTCCCCTAAGCTATCAGACTCCTCAATACCCAGAGCCTGGACTGACACCTTGCCCTATTGTCCTGTTTATTATTTATTGTAATGTCTGCACTGTTTTTGTGCACTTTATGTAGTCCTGTGTAGGTCTGTAGTCTAGTGTAACTTTCTCTGTGTTGTTTTTTTACGTAGTTCAATCTAGTTTTTGTACTGTGTCATGTAACACCATGGTCCTGAAAAACGTTGTCTCATTTTTACTGTGCAGTTAAATGAGTTATGGTCGAAATGACATTAAAAGTGACTTGACTTGATAATAACATCTTTTCTTTAGCAGGGTGAACAAAACTGAACAATATATTCCAAACATATGGAGAATCAATAGGTTGTATCTGCAAAGGAAAATGAAAACCAGAGACAAAGCTAACAACAGAACAGTTTTTTTATTAGAGAGGCAACTAACAGTGGTGCTTGATACACTGGTGTGTTATATCAGTGATTAACCACTCTCTATTTCTAAACAACATCAATAAATAGTTTACTTTGTCATATCATATTGCTGATTGTGGGAGCTTGGCTGCAGAGTTTCTCTACTACAAGAGGAAAGTGTCTTCAGAACGTGGCGAGAAAAGGAAATTAATAGGTGAGCATTGGCTCAGTTCAATTGGTTTTCTTCCTAGACCTACCCCAACCTGGCAATCGGCTTTGTTGTAGATAATTAATTTACATAGATTGTAGAATGAATCTCACCTCCATCCTTATTCACTTGGTAATCTCAGTGCTTCAGCCTATGGAATAGAATATCAGATATGTATAATGACATGAACACAAACACTTGTATCTGGGTGATAATTGTGGTATGCTAATGAAGCAAAATTGGGCATTATCACAATTACAACTTAACATTATAAATATATCTGTTCAAGATGGTGCCAGTGAACTATGCTTCCTTGGGTGATATTTTCCATATAGCAAATCTTTTTAAATTATTTTGCTTTTTCTACACCTTGTGCATGTTCTTTTCCTATTGTTTGTGTTGCAGAAACTGCTGGTCCTGTGATGTACAGTCTGGGTCTCAGGCGAAGGATCTAGTGCCATGCCACGTCTGCAGAGTCGCCTCGTGGAGTTCAGAGACAAGAACCCAAAAAGGTCCGAGAACACAAGCTGAGTCTTGTGGAAAAAAACAAAGACGGGGGACGGGGTCACGGACGACTCCATCTCGACGCAGCGAGGAAGACTGAAGCATCAAGGTGAAGGCGTTCAGAACCTCGACAGAGGCCGCCAGGACGATGGCATTCGGGCCTGGTCAGCGTTTGCTCCCAACGGGGCCAGAGGGTTAGTGGTCGCCCCCACCATTCGGACCAGGCTTGAGTTCTGAGTCACAGAAGGACGGTTCAATATTCTTGGACTGTACTTTATATTGGTCCCCTTCAGTTTCTCGGCGTTTTCCTTCTTGTGGCCGATTGGCAAGTGGGTAATCTGTAAATTCTTTGTGTGTGAGTTGGGGGCGGGGGCGTGGAGGCTTTTTGATACTACTGACGCTGCTCTTTTTTGTGAGTGAGGGGGTTGGTCGCAGTTTTTTCTGTTGGGGAGGGGTTGGGGATGTGTTGCTATTGTTGCTGTCCCTTTTTCTGCGGGGAGGGGGCTGGAGATTGTATTGTTGCTGATTATTTCTGCAGGGAAGGGGTCAGGGATTGTATTGTTACTTTCTTCTGTGGGGAGGGGGTTGGAGATTGTATTGTTGCTGATTATTTCTGCAGGGAAGGGGTCAGGGATTGTATTGTTACTTTTTTCTGTGGGGAGGGGGTTGGAGATTGTATTGTTGCACTTTTTTCTGTGGGCAGTTCGGGGACTGTACTGTTGTTGCTTTTTTCTGTGGGGGGTCGGGGATTGTATTGTTGCTGCTTTTTTCTGCGGGGAGGGGACAGGGATTGTACTGTTGCTGCTTTTTCTGCAGGGTGGGGGTTTGAGATTGCATTCTTGCTGCTCTATATCCACTGTGTTCTTCGCCAGTCACCTCTGCTATTCACAACACCAAGCTTCATATCATCTAGTCACCCATCTACGTTTTTATCCAGGTCATTTATGTACTCTACAAAGAGCAGATGTCCCAGTACAGATCCCTTGGTAACACCACAAATCACAGACCTCCAAATAAAATGTCTCTTCAACTGCTACCTTTTGTCTTCTATGGGCAAGCCTGTTCTAAATCTAAACAGCCAATTCACCATTGATCCCGTGCATCTTAATCTTCTGGATGAGCCTCCCCTTAGGGACCTTGTCAAATGCCTTACTAAAAGCCATGTAGCTAACATGCACAGCTCTACCTTCATCAATCACCCGTGTCACCTCATCAAAAAACTTGATCAAGTTATTAAGACACGACTTGCCCCGCACAAAGTCATGCTATCCCTTCTTAATTAGGTCATGGTTTTCCAACTACTCACTAATCCTATACTGAACAATTATTTCCAGGAACTTCTCTACAACTGATGTGAGTTTCACCTCTCTATAGATTCCAGGCTTATCCCTGGTTTCCTTCTTGAATAATGAAAGAACATTAGCTACTCGCCAGTCCTCTGGGAACTCACCTGTGGTCAGGGAGGACACAAAGATATTGGTAAAGCACCTAGCAATCTCTTCACTTGCCTCTCTTAATAACCAGGGGTATATTCCATTAGGCCCTGGGGACCTATCAACCTTAATGCTCTTTAAGAGACCCAATGCTGCCTCCTCCTTTGCTTTGAAATGCATATTAATACTCTTGGCACCGAACTCCCTATCCTCTACATTTTCTCCTTGGCAAATACTGATGTAAAGTACTCATTACAGACCCCACCCATATCCTCTGCATCCATGCAAATGGTCCACCCCCCCCCCATCCTTGAGTGGTCCTATGCTCTCCCTAGTTATCCTCTTGTTTTGATCTATGTATAGAATTTCTTGGGATTCTCTTTAATTCTACTTGTGAATGACTTTTCATGGCCACTCCTGGCTTTCCTAATTCCTTTCTTGAGTTCTTTTCTGACTTCATTATAAACCTCAAGGGCTCTGTTTGATTCTAGCTTCCTAAGCTTTACCTACTTTGCCCTCTTCTTCTTGAGCAAATTCATTGTTCTCTTACTTTGCCATCCTTGCCCTTCCTTCGGGCTGGAACTTACCTTTCCTGTACTCTGTGCAGTTGGTCTTTAATGCCCTCCACATGTCAGATGTGCACTTGCCCAGAAAACAGTAACTTGGGTAACTCTCCCTAGTTCCTGCCTAATGTTCTCACAATACTCCCCTTCAATGTCCACACTTATCCTAATCTATAGCTATCTTAAAACTTAAGAGGTTGAGGTCACTCTTCTCTAACTGCTCGCCCACTGAAAGGTCGGTCACTTGGCCAGGCTCATTACTCAGCACCAGAGCCAGTTCAGCCCCTCCTCTTGGTGGATTATCTACATGTTGATTTAAGAAGCCGTTCTGGATGTACCTAACGAATTCTGCCCCACTGAATCTTTTACACTAAGAAGTTCCCAGTTTATATAAGGGAAGTTGCAGGCCCCCCATGACACCAACCCTACTGTTTTTACACCTTTCCCTAATTTGCCTGCGTATCGGTTTCTCAATGGAATATGCTATAACAAGAGGTTGGACAAACTTGAGTTGTTTTCTCTGGAGTGGCAGAGGCTGAGGGGAGATATGTTTGAGGTTTTTAACATTATGAGAGGCATAGATAAAGTAGACAGGCACTATTTTTTATGCAGGATCTAATACCAGAGGGCATGCATTTAAGTTGAGAGGGGGTAATTTCAAAGGAGGTGCAAGGAGCAAGATTTTTTTTACACAAAGGGTGGGTGCTTGTGTTATGCTGCCTGGTGCAGTGGTAAAGGCAGATACATTAGGTGCTTTTAAAAGATGTTTAGATAGGCAAATTAATGTGAAGAAAATAAAAGGATATGGATATTGTATTGAGATAAAAGATTAGTTTAACTGGCCATGTGATTACTAATTTAACTGATTCAGCATAATCTTGTGGACTAAATTGTCTGTTCCTGTGCTGTACTGTTCTGTGTTCTATGATCTAATTTAGCATTCTAACATTTTCTCAATATATAACACCAACAATATATTCAATAAAACCAATAACACTCTAGGGTGTTATCAGCGTCTCAGTGCTATTAATGAGTGTCTTTAAGTGAGTAAGATAAATTAAGTTATTTTAAATACATTCAGAAAATTCTGTTGATGTAATTTAGTGAGAGCTTTGCACCTTAATAATTGTGTTGATGAACTATTTCCAGTTGATTATTATTTACATCGTCTGTAGGGATGGTCTGTTGCCAAAGGTACTAAAATTTTCATAGAACATAGAAACCTACAGAACATTTCAAGCTCCTCAGCCCACAATGTTGTGTCGACCATGTAACCTACAATGTCCATTGAAGGGAACTGGCTGTATTGGAGCATTAGTCTCATTTGTGTGTCCAGGGTGAGATGAAATCAAGTTAAGTGTGGTGATATACAGGTACAATGGAAAAAACTTGCTTGGAGCAGCATCATAGGCACGTAGCTACAGACAACACACAGAACGTAGATTATACAGGATAGTGACAGGGCAAAACAAGACCTTAGTACAAAAATAAACAGACAAGTCCATGGCTGTGCAAGTGATGGTCTGCAGTGTTCCTTTGGTGAGGTAGGGTTCAAGTTCAGAAGTCTAAAGTGTATTTATTATCAAAATATCTATAATATATACAACCATGAGGTCCATCTTCTTGTAGGCAGCACAATAGAACGCAATACAATAAAACCCATAAAAAACCCACACGTCAAAGACAAACACACAATGTGCAGAAAATAGAACAAATCATGCAAACAATAAAAATGTAAATAAATAACACAGAGAACATGAACTGCAGAGTCCCCGGACATGAGTCCGCAGGAACAGAGTCAGTTCAGTATTATAGCTGTTCCAGGAGCCCGATGGCTACAAGCCACAGACATGGACCCAGTTTGGTGCTGAGGTGAGTGAAGCTGGCCCAAAGAAGCCCAATGGCCCCAGGCTACGGGCATGGAGATAGTTCAGTTTTCAGCTGGTCCAGGAGCCTGACAGCTGCAAGGCACAGCCACAGAGTCAGTTCAGCACTGAGGTGAGTAAACCTCACAGAGTAATGAGCCGAACACCAGTTTGTCCCTTGCCCTCAGCCTTGAATTGGCCAAGCATCAGTTGAATTTTTGCTGTTGGGCTGGGCCCCGCCCCGGTGACCCAGCTCCATGTCAGCTCTAGCAACAGCCACTGTGGCCGTACCTGCATTCTAGAGAGTTCAGTTTGCTGAATTCTTCAAGGTACAGCAAAAATGCCAGGTGGTTGAGATGGCTCAAGAGTACAATTCTCAAAGGGAAACTACAGGCTGTGAATTACAGTGATCAGAGTCCAGAAAAAGTGTAATTAATAGAATAGTTATTAATTTGGTTTGCTGTTTGTAAAGCATCATCTTTACTCCCAAAGGCATCTTTTTAACTTTGTACTCATCAATTCAACCACCTGATGGTTCTAGCAAAGTAGCTGTTCCTGAAATAGATAGTGTTGGTCTTCAGACTTCTGTATGTCCTGTGACAGTAGATTCAAGAAGAGGGTGTGTCTCAGATGGTGGGGACCCTTGATAATCAGAATCAGGTTCAATATCTGTAGCACATGTTGTGAAATTTGTTGTTTTGCAGCAACAATGCATTTCAATACATAATAAAAAACCATATTAATAATTAAAAATTATTATTATATTATATTAATAATAATAAAAACTAAAATTGTACAAGGCATTGGTAAGGCCAAATTTGGAGTATTGTGTACAGTTCTGGTCACCAAGTTATAGGAAAGATGTCAACAAAATAGAGAGAGTGCAGAGAAGATTTACTAGAATGTTACCTGGGTTTCAGCACCTAAGTTACAGAGAAAGGTTGAACGAGATAGGTCTTTATTCTTTGGAGCATAGAAGGTTGAGGGGGGACTTGATAGAGGTATTTAAAATTATGAGGGGGATAGATAGAGTTGACGCGGATAGGCTTTTTCCATTGAGAGTAAGGGAGATTCAAACAAGAGGACATGAGTTGAGAGTTAGGGGGCAAAAGTTTAGGGGTAATACGAGGAGGAATTTCTTTACTCAGAGAGTGGTAGCTGTGTGGAATGAGCTTCCAGTAGAAGTGGTAGAGGCAGGCTCGATATTGTCATTTAAAGTAAAATTGGATAGGTATATGGACAGGAAAGGAATGGAGGGTTATGGGCTGACTGCAGGTTGGTGGGACAAGGTGAGCGAAAGCGTTCGGCACGGACTAGAAGGGCCGAGATGGCCTGTTTTCGTGCTGTAATTGTTATATGGTTATATATATATTTAAATTAAATAAGTTGTGCAAAAAGAGAAAAAAAGTAGAGAGGTATTGTTCATGGGTTCAAAGTCCATTCAGAAATCTGATGATAGAGGGGAGGAAGCCGTTCCTGAATCATTGAGCCTGTGCTTTCAGGCTCCTAATACCTTGCTCCTGGTGGTATCAATGAGAAGGGGGCATGTCCTAGGTGATGGGGATCTTTGGTGATGGATGCTGCCTTTTTGAGGCATCACTACTTGAATATGTCCTGGTTGCTGGGTAGACTAGTGCAAATGATGCAACTGGCTGTGCTTACAGCTTTCTGCAGCTTATTTTGATCCTGTGTAGTGCCCTCCCCCACTCCCCATACCAGACAGTGATGCAGCCAGTTAGGCGATGTCCACACTAGACCTGATAATTTTGAAAAAGGCGGTTTTGGGTAAAAACGATAGTCGTCTACACCAAGCATTTTTGAAAATACCTCCGTCCACATTAAACGGGTATTTGGGTGTGTTACGCCCGTGGCCCCCTCCTTTTTGAGAATGGCAGGATCGCTATTGATCCGAGTCAGGAGACCCAGGAAATGAGAGAAAGACATGCAGAATCCACAAAGAGTTTGGAATGTGTCCTGGCCTCCGAAAGGCGGAACCATCGATAACGGCTATTGTCTCTTGGAGACGGACTTGTGTATTGAATCCTGTACGATGCATCGAAGCCCCCAGGCAATGAACCGAGAGGGGGTTGGTGGAGGGATTGCATCATCCCACCCTGATTGACATCTGAGTCCCTGTGAGTCAGGATAAAAGAGGGTCTGAGGAACAGCCCCTACAGACGCACCAGAAGAAATGTTAGAACTCCAGTAACAGCGTAACAGCGAAAGCCAGTGGAACCAGCCCACGTGTGTCCTTTTCCATTTGCCTCGGAATTGGTGGGTCTTGCCACGGAAGCACGGCTTTAGCTAACCTCGAAGGGGAAATCAGTCCCCCAACGACTCTCGAAGGATTGACATCATAAAAGGAATGGGCAAGTTAAACCTCCGTCTTTCTCTCCAACCAAAAAGGCTGCAGCCTATAGCTTGACTGAACTAAAGTGACTTTTATATTTCAATCGGACAATACATTATCCCCTAGACAATGATAGAGCTATTTCTTATTGATTATTATTATACCCGTGCTTTTAGATTTAGTATTGATGACGTATATTATCTGTGTGTTTGCATTGATATTATTTTTGTGTATTTTTATCAATAAATACTGTTAAAAATAGTATCATCAGACTTCAACGGACCTCTCTATCTTTGCTGATAAGTGACCCAGTTACGGGGTACGACACAGGTGAATCTCCTCCTACTGGGCATGCGCAGGACACATCTACAGAATACAAGTGACATGTTTGGTGTCAAATCTCACTGTGAAAGTGCGCGTTTGTGCAGTTACAGACTAGAAAAACTTGCCAAACGATGGACAGCTGTTAGTTCTCGCGTAGGAGGACTTAAAACTAAAAAGGATACTGGAGCGTATGAACGCAACCAACAGGGAGTTCACGGACAGTATGACCCGGCTGACGACGAACATTGAAAAACTGACTAACTCTGTTGCATTAATAAAGCACCATGTTAAATGTGTAAAACATATCTGCATCAGTGTTATATTGCATTTCCACACAATGTTACATTAGGCTGTTACACATCTATTGTCAGAGAAACACTTGCATAAATAGGTAAACCACCTTCATACGAGCAAGGACAGAAAACAGGGCAAAGTGAGTATACTTATTTATTCAGTAAGTTATGGGTCAAAGTATTTGGTGAGTACATTTCTAACTCTTCTGGCTTCAGTCTCGTTGCCGTCTGTTCTGAAATTGTTAGGTTGTGTGGGGGTTGCGTTCATGAAAACAATGAAATGCCGCGCTGCCGCCACTATCTGTTCCAGCACATCATGACAGCGTTTCTAGAAATCTCCGTCCACACTACTCTTGCCCAATTGGCATTTTCAAATTTACACACTCTGGAGGGCGTATTAGATAAGCTCCGTTTTCGGGGAAGGAAAACGCCATTTCAGTGTGGACGGAGGGTCAAAACGAAGAGAAAAAGCTTCAGTTATGGATTTATCTGGTCTAGTGTGGACATAGCTTCTGATAGAAATTTGCAAGTGGTCTTGGCGACATATCAAATCTCCTCAAACTCCTTTTGAAATACAAGTGCTGTGATGCCTCCTTTGTAACTGCATTGGTATGTTGGGCCCAGGATTTGAGATATTGACATCGAGGAGCTTGAAATTGCTTAGCTTCTTTGCTTCTGATCCCTCTCTGAGGACTGGTGTGTGTTCCCTCATCTTATCCTTTCTGAATTCCACAATCAATTTTTTGGTCTTCCTGAAGTTGAGTGCAAGGTTGTTGCTGCAACACCACTCAACTAGTTGATACATCTTGCTACTGTATGTCTTCTCATCCCCATCTGAAATTCTGCCAATCACTGTGTGGTCAGCAAATTTATAGATGGCATTTGGGCTGTGCCTATTCACATGGTTGTGGGTGTAGAGTGAAAAGAACAGTGGGCTAAGCACACATCACTGTGGAGTGCCAGTGTTAATTATCAACTAGGCGGACATGTTATTTCCGATCTTGCACAGACTGTGCTCTTCTGGTGAGGGGCTTCCTCAAGATGGTGACATCTATTATCAAGAATCCCCACTATTCTTGGGTGCTCTCAGTGGCATCTATGTTTGAGTTTATGATATATCGACTTCTGCTCTGAAAAATACTAATTTATAATTCCCATCTGGCAGCTAAAAACAGTGTTTAGCATTTCATCCCATGCACCCTCTCCATTGTTGCTGAAAGCTCAGTTTCCAGAATCCCACTATGCAATATGATGCACAGGGATAGGCTCAAGTCAGACAGCCACTGCACTCATAAAATGGCTTTGACAACAGGTTATGCTGTTATGCTGTTATCCATCTCTATCTCACACCTACCATCCCCAACCAGCCCAACTCAACCAATTTGTAAGTTTTTGATGCTCAAGTATAATGTTTAAAAAACAAAAACTGTGTTTATAACAAATTTAAATTACTAATAGCTTTTAAATTTATTATAAGTATGTGATGTGTAAACTGGAAAGTCAATCTTTTTCCCAGGGTGGAAATGTCAAATATAAGAGAGCATAGTTTACAGTGAGAGGGGAAAATTTAAAGGAGATGTTCAGGGCAAAGCTGATTGGCAGAAAACAGAGAGATGGAATAAAGGGATCGTAATCTGGCTGGCTGCCGGATACCAGTGAAGTTCCATAGGGGTCAGTGTTGGGACCGCTGCTTTTTACGATGTATGTCAATGATTTGGACTATGGGATTAATGGGTTTGTGGCTAAATTAGCCGATGATACAAAGATAGGTTGAGGAATGGGTAGTGTTGAGGAAACTGAGAGCCTGCAGAGAGACTTAGATAGTTTAGAGGAATGGGCAAAGAAGTGGCAAATTGAAATACAATGTTGGAAAGTGTACGGTCATGCACTTTGATGGAAGAAACAGGCAGACTATTATTTAGATGGGGAGAGAATTCAAAATGCAGACATGCAAAGGGACTTGGGAGTCCTTGTGCAGGATACCCTAAAGGTTAACCTCCAGGTTGAGCCAGTGGTGCAGAAGGCAAATGCAATGTTGGCATTAATTTCTGGAGGTATAGAATATAAGAACAGGGATGTGATGTTGAGGCTCTATAAGGCACTCATGAGACCGCATTTGGAGTATTGTGTGTAGTTTTGGGCTCCTTATTTTAGAAAGGATATATTGACATTGGAGTGGGTTGAGAAGAATCACAAGAATGATTCCAGGAATGAAAGGGTTACCATATGAGGAATGTCTGGCAGCTCTTGGGCTGTATTCCCTGGAGTTCAGGAGAATGAGGGGGAATCTCAAAGAAACATTCTGAATGTTAAAAGGCCTGAACAAATTAGATATGGCAAAGTTATTTCCCATGGTAGGGGATTCTAGGACAAGAGGGCATGACTTCAGGATTGAAGGACGTCCATTTAGAACAGAAATGCGGAGAAATTACTTTAGTCAGAGGGTGGTAAATCTGTGGAATTTATTGCCACGAGCGGCTGTGGAGGTCAAGTCATTGGGTGCACCTAAGGCAGAGATAAATAGGTTCTTGAGTAGCCAGGGCATCAAAAGGTATGAGGAAAAGTCAGGGTAGTGTGGATGACTGGAAGAATTTGATCAGCCCAAGACTGAAAAGCAGAGCAGACTTGATGGGCTGAATAGCCTACTTCTGCTCCTATATCTTATGGTCTTATAAGCCAATTAGTTTAACATTTGTAGTTGGGAAAATGCTTGAGTTATCATTAAAAAAGAAATAGTGAGGCATCTGGAAAGAAATGGATCCATCAGGCAGACACAGCATGGATTCAACAAAGGCAGGTCCTGTTTGATAAACTCACTGGAGTTCTTTGTGGATATAACAAGCACAGTAGATAGAGGGGAACAGATGGATGTTATTTATTTGGATTTCCAGAAGGTATTCGATAAGGTGTCACTTAAAAGAATTATCCATAAGACAAGGATACATAGAGCTGGGAGTAAAAACACAAACACGAGGGTATAGTAGGGAAGTTAAAGGTTGTGGGGAAAGGCTGGTAGGTGGAGAGGAGTCATAGTCAGAGCAGCCATGATCTCATTGAATAGTGGAGCAGGCTCAATGGGCCAGATTCCTGATCCTATTTCTTATGTTCTTGAATGAGTCATTGTTGAGGCCACACTTGGAGTATGAGGTGCAGTTTTGGTCACCCATTTATAGGAATGATGCAGCTTAACTGGAAAGAGTGCAGAAAAGCAGACATCCCACCCTGCAAAAACTCATTTCAGCGGGGTAGCACCATCAATTTGCAGGAGACTCCCGGGAGAGGTGGGATGTCTGCAAAAGAGTAGCTCCTTAGCAGCTAGCCAGCTAGTTTAAATAACGTTAGCTATGCTAATAAACGAATGACACCTGTTAATCTCACATATCTCTTTCTCTCTCCCTCTCTCCATTTCTCCCTCTCCCCACCCACGCTCACTGGCTCTCAAAAAAATTGATTTCGGGGATATTGTATATAATTTACGGGTGTCAGGGAGCCACTATCAATTTGCAGGAGACTCCTGGAACTTCCGGGAGAGGTGGGATGTCTGGAAAAGCTTTATGAGGACGTGGCTTGAAAACGATCGCTGCAATCAGTAGCCTGTAGCTTCCCCTTCGGGGTTGAGCTTTTGCACCGCCTGTATGACCTGACATTTTTTGTAGTGTGAACTAAAGTCTCAAAGGTGCAGGAAGATTGTGGCATGCCTTGTACAGGCCAAATCGAGGCAGTGGGGCCCAGGCCCAAGAACAGAGAATGAGCCAATGTTTGGCCAGTGCTGGACTGGACAGAGGCAATTTGAGGGGGCAGATTCGCACAGGCTCAAGTGTAAGGAACAAACTAATGATTGATCAACTTAAGCACCAGGCTGGATTGGAAAGGTCAGGTATGGGTCAAACCAGCCGTAGAGGCTCAGGCCTGAGCACGTATTAAAGCAGCAGGGCCTGGGTACGAGAGCAGGAAACGACCTGCTGTTTGGCCGACTTAGCAGTGGCCCAGATGGAAAAGGTCAGGGTGTCGGAGCTGGAGGAGAGGGATGGGCCGGTGTTTACCTGCTGCTTGCGAGGTTTACTCATCTCTGCGCTGAACTGAGGCTACGACTTGCTACCAACAGGCTCCTGGATCAGTTGCAGTGATGAACTGGTTTTGTGGCTGTGAACTCCCTTTCTTGAACTTCAATTTTGAATGTTATTTGCTTGCTTCTATTGCTTGCACAATGTGTTTTTTTTTTGGACTGTCGTTCTTTAAATGGCTTCTATTGAGCTTCTTTGTTTTGTGGTTACCTCTTAGGAGACAAATATCAAGATTGTATATAGTATACATACTTTGATAATAAATTTACAATAAACTTTGGCCAAGACTAGAGGGCATGAGTTATATGGAGAGTTGGCTAAATTAAATCTTTATTTCTTAACGGTGATTCCTGTTACACTCCCTAGTTCTCCATTGAATGTTTCTGCGTGTTACTTCAATACCTCTTATAGATCAATACACACATCAATCAAATGCACTTTGTGCCTGTTGAGTTTGAGCTGCTCCAACCACGAGTCAACTACAAGCATTGAACCTTTAGCAATGTAGAGTGGAAGTTTCATTCTCTGTTCATTAGATAGATAGATAGATAGATAGATAGATAGATAGATAGATACTTTATTCATCCCCATGGGGAAATTCAACATTTTTTCCAATGTCCCATACACTTGTTGTAGCAAAACTAATTACATACAATACTTAACTCAGTAAAAATATGATATGCATCTAAATCACTCTCTCAAAAAGCATTAATAATAGCTTTTAAAAAGTTCTTAAGTAGTTTACTTAAATACATTAAATACAATCAACCCCGGCACTTTAACATATCTTACTCCTGGCGGTTGAATTGTAAAGCCTAATGGCATTGGGGAGTATTGACCTCTTCATCCTGTCTGAGGAGCATTGCATCGATAGCAACCTGTTGCTGAAACTGCTTCTCTGTCTCTGGATGGTGCTATGTAGAGGATGTTCAGGGTTTTCCATAATTGACCGTAGCCTACTCAGCGCCCTTCGCTCAGCTACCGATGTTATACTCTCCAGTACTATATCCACGACAGAGCCCGCCTTCCTTACCAGCTTATTAAGACGTGAGGTGTCCCTCTTCTTAATGCTGCCTCCCCAACATGCCACCACAAAGAAGAGGTGTTCACTAGCCTTAGCCTTCACTGTAACATGTACTACTCCCCTCACTGGAACAACCTCACCAGTATAAGGTCTTTAAAGTCAAACTTTCCCCTCAGGTGAGATGCTGCAATTTGTAAATTGTCTCTGACACCAGTGTTACTGCAGCACCCGTGTCCACCTACATCCTCACTGACCCCATCCAACTGTGAAGTCACTCGATAGCCATCTCTGTGACCTGAAACAGATAAAACGTGCAAAGCTTCTTCAACCACAGAGTGAGAGTCACTTAGTCTGCCCTCAGCGTGCTCCATCTTGTTCATGTCTCTCTTTTTTCCCCAAACGTAATTTGTTTTTATTACAGTGGTTTTGCTTGACAGTGTCTTTTTACTTTTTCAGGTGCATTCAATGTGTCTCTTCTTGCCATAGGTTCAGCAGTCTAACTCCTTACACCAACATTCTTTTGCTGAATGCCCAGTGTTGCCACAATGGCAACACTGATGGCCAATTGGTGTCATATTCTGAAAGACAGTAGAAACTTTATGAACTTGGGAAGATGTGCTTAATAGTTGTGCTTCCTTAGCTGCCATCCTCGGAAATGTACCGACCTTAATTGCCTTCTGTAATGTTAGTCTGTCTTCTGTAAGTAAACATTTCTGAATTGCCTCACTATGCAGACCACATACGAGTCTATCACTTAACGTGAAATTCAGTGACTGCCCAGAATTACAGTTGCTTCAGCACTGCCACAAACTGTGAAATAGACTTGCCTTCCTCTTGATGCCTTTTAAGAAATCTAAACCTCTCAGAAATAATCAAAGGTTCAGGTGAATAGAGGTCCTTTAAAGCTTTTAACTATGTCCTCACAAGGCTTATCGCCAGGCTCAGCAAGTCGCACTGGACTGCATAATAAATTAAATGTTTTTGCACCCATCACAGTCAGAAAAGTTGGTACACAAATATCATCTGAAATTTGATTTGCCAGTGCAAAATATTCAAATCTTTCAGTATATGAACTCCATTGCTCTGTCATTTTGTCATATGGCCCCATACTTCCAAACATTGCCACCATTTTCAAACACAATCACTTTCTTGAAAAATTAACTCTCTTACTTGTTTTATTTAACTGTCCCATTTCTGTTCTCTTCCCTCAGATTCTTCACTCACCATGCTTTGCTTTCTGTGGCTGTTTACTCATGGCGTGCGGTGTCTCTTTTCATTCACCACATTACACAGCTAGTGCTGCACATGGAGTTTTCTTACTGAAGGGAACAGAAGAATAAATATCACGTGAGGACTTGTCACCTCATCACTACCGGTAGTTGTTATGTCGGTGGTACTGGGAAGCCGAGTGGGAGTGGATAACACACACGAGAGGTGGACAAGTGAGGAACAAGTTTTATCTTGCAGTCCAGTGGCTCCTGCGTACAACACTCCTTCAGTAAACATCTTTTGTATAGATCATGAAACCATATATTTCACTTCTTTTATGTTTTGTATATTTGTTTTTCTTCTTCGGTGTGATTCTGGAACTGTTGCAGGCTGTGATTTGCTGTTTGGAGGTTGTTTGGGTTTTCCAGCGCTCCGCAGTCTCGGAGAGGATTCCAGGAGGCAGAGGCGGTGTGCGCGTACCTCAAGGTGGGTTGTGGGACATGAGCCGATGTACGACTCCACTTCACCAATCAAAGCTTCCATTGTGTGCTGATTAAAGCGACAAGGGAGATAGAAGCATTGAGGTGAGTGGGGAGGGTGAGCGCTGGCTGCCTGACTTTTCATTGCTGAGCATTGCTCTGCTACATTACCAGAGAGGGGAGAGTCTGCCACTGGGCCTAGAGAATGTTGCCCAGGTTTTCTTCATTTTGGATGTGGACTTGGACTATAGACTTTTCCCGGTCTTTTTGTATAGTTTTTTTGCCCGATCTTTCTCGATTTTTTTGTTGTGTGGTAGGGAGGGGGGGGGGGGGGGATTTTGGGGGTTGATGTGCTTGTTCTGTTTTGTTTGTATTTTGTGTGGCAGGAGGGATTTGGGGTTGACGTGCCCATTTTGTTTTCGTGTGTTGGAGCAGGTGTTGGTGGGGATTTGGGGGTTGATGATTGTGCTGCCATTTTGTTTTTTTCTTTCTTGGTTTTGTGGCTACCCCCAGAGATGAAGAATTTCAGAGTTGTATACTTTGATAATAAATGAATGTTTGAATATTTGAACCTTTTGAATCTTTGAACAAACATGCAACTTGTAAGTGATCTACCTAGAATGCCTTCTCACATTATGTTTGGTTCATAATACACGGGAAAGCTTGGCAACAACTTCTAAGGGTCAAATATACATGAATATTTAACAGTAACAGACTTTTCCCCAGGGTTGGGAAGATCAAAAGTAAGGGCAAAAGGAAAAAGATTTTAAAGCAACCTGAGGAGCGAAGCTTTTATAGCAAGTGATGAATATATGTAAGAAGCTGCCAGCATAAGTGGTTGAGGCAGGGTGCAATATTCCCATTTAAAAAGACCAAAAGACATAGGAGCAGAATTAGGCCATTCAGTCCATCAACTCTGCTTCACCATTTCATCATAGCTGATTTATCATCCCTCTCAACCCCATTCTCCTGCCTTATCTCCGTAATCATTCATGCACTGACGAATCAAGAACCTATCAACTTCGGCTTTAAATGCACTCAATGACTTGGCCTCCACAGCCATCCATGGAAATGAATTCGAAAGATTCACCACCCTCTAGCTATAGAAATTACTCCTCATTTCTGATCTAAATCAATGTCCCTCTATTTGTTTTGTCCTCTACTCCTAGATTCAGCCACCTTAGGAAACATCCTCTTCACATCTCTATCTAGGCCTTTCAATATTTGATAGGTTTCAATGAGAACCCCTCTCATTCTTCTAAACACCAATGAGTACACACCTGGAGCCATCAAATGCTCTTCATACATTAAGCATTTCATTGCTGGAATCATTCTCGTGAACCTCCTCCGGACCCTCCCCACTGCCAGCACATCTTTTCTTAGATAAAGAACCCAAAACTGTTTACAATACTCACAATATCCTTTGCTTTTATATTCTAGTCCTCTTGAAATGAATACTAACATTTCATTTGCCTTCCTCACCACCAACTCAACCTGCAAGTTGACCTTTAGGAATCCTGAATAAGGACTCCCAGGTCACTTTGCATCCTCGATTTTGGATTTTTTTCCCTGTTTGTAGTCCTTCTACTGAAGTGCATGATCATACACTTCCCTACACTATACTCCATCTGCCACTTCTTTGCCCATTCTCCCAATCTGTCTAAGTCCTTCTACAGACTCCCTGCTTCCTCAGCACTACCTGTCCCTCGACTTACCTTTGTATCATCTACACACTTGGACACAAAGCCATCAATTTCATCATCCTGATCATTAATATATAGTATGAAAAGAAGCAGTCCCAATACTGATTCTTGTGGAACACTACTAGTCATCAGCAGCCAGCCACAATAGGCCCCCTTTATTCCCTCCCTTTGCCTCCTGACAGTCAGTCAGTCATTCTTTTATCAATGTTGGTATATTTCCTGTAATACCATGGGCTCATATCTTTTTAAGCAGCCTCATGTGTGGTATCTTGTCAAAGGCCTTCTGAAAATCCAAGTAAATTCACTGACTCGCCTTTGTCTATCCTGCCTGTTATTTCCTCAAAGAATTCCAACAGAACTTTCAGGCAGGATTTCCTCTTAAGGAAACCATGCCAACTTTGGCCTACTTATCACATGCGTTGCTTTCTCGGACTGCAGGTGCATTCTATCATATTATTATTACCATCTCCTGAGGGTTCCATTATCTCAAGTTTCCTAATCAAATCTGGTTTAATACACCTAGTCCAGAATTGCCTTTCCCTCAGTGGGCCTAACCACAACTTGCTCCAAAAAGCCACCTTGTAGGAATTCTACAAATTCCCTTTCTTGGGATCCACCACCAACCTGATATTCTCAATTTACTTGCTGATTGAAATCCCCTATGATTATCATAACATTAACCTTTTTGCATGCCTTTTCTATCTCCCATTTTAATTTATATCCCACATCCTGGCTACCGTACAAAGGCTTGCATGTAATTCCCATCAGGGTCTTTTTACCGCTGTAGCTTTTAAAAACTCTACCCAAAAGCATTCTATGTCTTCCCACCCTAGGTCACCTCTTTCTAATGATTTGATTTCATTTTTTCCCACTCGGATAGACGCTTGGAGGGGTGGGACTTGGAGAGAGATGGGCTGAATGCACGATATTGGGACTAGCTGGGAGGGCACTGTAATTTGTATTGAGTGGTTGGGCTGAAAGACCTGTGTATCCCTGCTGTATTGCTCTGATTCTATGCTCTTTGTTCTACAACAGTCCCATAGAAACTGACCGATGAGGCCCAACAAAGAATAGTCAAGACAATATCTGCATAAGGACATATTAGATGTGCCAAAACTACTGGGGTATACAAATATCTTTTCGCCGTTTATCCTAAAACAATTCCATGGAAGGCCAACTTACCATTTTGAAACTATTGAAATAAGATATTGAAGCACTACATCTGACTTTTCCCACCAGAGTAATTGACAAAATTAAGCTGATGACTTTAACACTGAGCAACTGAATTCAGACGATTTATTGTGAACTTTACATCTGTGATAATGAAAGGAATTCCAACATTAAAAAGAAAGCAAGGCTGGAAAGTTTTAGGGTCCAGATTACCTGTTTTTGTGTTGTACTGTTCTATATTCTATTCTATATTTTAAGATGAATGCCCACTTACACACTTACAAATGCTAAAAATATAGACACTGGCTTAACAATATCAAAAAGTTGCACTTGCCTCTCCCTCCTCAGCTAATTTCTCCCAGTTACTTTAATAGAACTCCTGAATTTCCATCAAGTTTAACCATGTATATCAGCACAACATGTATATTGTCTGAGCAAGGAGCTGTGAGGTCTGCAGAAGTTGTGTTGGAGTTCGTGTTGAGTATGCTGGAAGTTGAGTTGTCAGCAGGATAGAAGATCTTGTTGCCAGCTTACTCCTACACCAGTGCTGGAAACCTAGACACCCACTGGGAAATACACAAATGTTCTTGTGTGCTGCTTTTTTCGGCAGAGGACCTGCGTCAATCTTTTAATGTCGTGTTAACTTTGCCCCTGGATTTTGCTGAAAACTGAACTAGAGAGAAACCTTTAATTCCGGGTAGACTCCTTTCTGATCCCAGAGAGATGGCAATCCTAGATACATCCACAATAAATTCATTAGAATGAGCCATCCAGAAAGCTGGTCTAAACAACAGGACTTTTGGGAATCATAGAATACAGTACCGTCCAGCATAGGAACAGGCCATTCTGCCCACAATGTTGGCTCATCTAATCAGAATCAGACTTTAATCGCCAAGTACCTATGCACATACAAGGAATTTACTTCCGGCAGATGTTGTCTCTCTGCTCATAACAATAATAATGATAAATATAAATGAAAATATAGATTATACATACAAGTAGTGCAATCCAAGTAATAGTTAGCCGACAGTTAACCGGCAGTTAACTGTTCAGCAAAGTGACCGCAGTAGGGAAAAAACTTCTCCAGTGCCTATTAGTCTTAGTCTGGAGGGATCTGAAGCGCCTACCAGACGGAAGCAGATCAAACAGTCCGTGCGCAGGATGGGAGGAGTCCTTTATGATGTTCCTCGCCCTCTTCTTCAACCTGGAAGAGTACAGGTCCACAATAGAGGGCAGGGAGGCTCCAATGATGCGCTCGGCAGTCCTCACTGTGCGCTGTAGTCTGGTTCTATCCTGCTTGGTGGCGGCTCCAAACCACACAATGATGGAGGTGCACAGGACAGACTCAATGACTGCAGTGTAGAACTGCAGCAGCAATTCCTGAGGCAGACCGTATTTCCTCAAGAGCCGCAGGAAATACATCCGCTGCTGGGCCTTCTTCAGGATGGAGCTGATGTTCTGCTCCCACTTCAGATCCTGAGAGATGGTGGTTCCCAGGAACCTGAAGTTCTCCATGGTGGACACAGGGCTGCGAGGACTGTGAGGGGAGACATAGCGGGGGGATGTCTCCTGAAATCCACTATCATCACCTCTGTCTTGAGCGTGTTCAGCTCCAGATTGTTCCGACTGCACCAGAGCGCCAGTTGGTCCACCTGCACAACTAAATTAATTCCTTCTGACTACACAATATCAGTATCTTTCCATTCCCTGCACATTCATATGTCTATCTAAATTGCTTTAAAACACCTCTATTACAGTTGGCCCTCCTTATCCACGGTTCCACATGCGCGGATTGAACCAACCGCGGATCGGGAAAACCCGGAAGTTCTCTCTCCAGCACTCGTTGTTTGAGCATTGTTTGTCTTGCGTCTTGTGCTGTGGGCAAGAGGAAGGAGTTTAGGACTAGTAAGGGATGGCTGGCTAGCTATGTAAAGCGCTACAGCCTCAGGAAGGTAAAGATCACGGGAGAATCGGGATCGGCTGATGCTGAGGTGGCATCAGCATTCCCAGAAGAGCTACGATGGTTGCGTCTGTACTGAACATGTACAGACTTTTTTTCTTGTCATTATTCCCTAAACAATACAGTTTATGACAACTATTTACATAGCAGTTACATTGTATTAGGTATTATAAGGAATTTTGAGATGACTTAAAATATACGGGAGGATGTGCGTAGGTTATATGCAAATACTACGCCATTTTATATAAGGGACTTGAGCATCCACGTTTTTTGGTATCCGCAGGGGGTCTTGGAACCAATCCCCTGGGGATAAGGAGGGCTGATAGTATTTTTCTCCACTACCACCCCTGGCAGTTCATTTCGGGCACCCATGACACTCTGTGTAAAAAAATAAACTTGACCATCACACCACCTTTGAACTTGCCTCCTTTTACCTGAGATGCATGCCCTATTAGATATTTTGACCAAGATATTGGCTGTCTACTCTATCTATGCCTCCCATAATTCTATTAACTTTAATCAGGTCTTCTCTCAGCCTCTGCTGCTCCAAAGCAAACAACTCAAGTTTGTCTAACTCCACTTATGATATTAAAGACCTCGAGAGCATAAGATATAGGATCAGAATTAGGTCATTTGGCCCATCGAGTCTGCTCTGTTATTTCTTCATGGCTGGTCCAATTTTCCTCTCAGCCCCAATCTCTTGCCTGTGCACTGTATCCCTTCATACACTGATTAATCAAGAATCTATCAACCTCTCTCTTAAGTACATCCAGTGACTTGGCCTCCACAACCACCCATGGCAATGAATTCCAGATTCACCACTCTGGTTAAATAAATTCCTCCTCATTTCTATTCTAAAAAGACATCCCTCTATTCTGAGGCTGTGTCCTCTAGTCATAGACTCCCCCACTATAGGAAATATCCTCTGCACATCCATTCTACTAAGGACTTTCAGTAGGTCATCCCTTTTTCTTCAGAATTCCAGTGAGTACAGGCCCAGAGCTCATCAGATGACAAGCCTTTTAATCCCAGAATCACTTTCATGAAACTCCTTTGAAGCGTCTCCAGTTTCAGCACATCCTTTCTTGGATAAAGGGTGCAAAGCTGCTCACGATTCTCCAAGTGAGGCCTCACCACAGACTCAAACATGCAATTTAACTTCTAGGGAATCCTGCACAGGAACTCCCAAATCCTTTTGCATCTCATATTTTTAAATTTTCTCTTCATTTAGAAAATAGCCTACCCTTTTATTTCTTCTACTAAAGTGCGTGACCATACACTTCCCAACGCTGTATTCCATCTGCCACTTCTTTGCCTATGCTCCTAATCTGTCTAAGTCCTGTAGTCTCTCTACTTCCTCAAAACTAGCTGCTCCTCCACCTATCTTCATATTATCTGCAAACTTTGCCACATAGCCACCATATTAAATCTGATTCTGACTGTGATTCTATGTTTGGTCTAAAACCTCTTCAGCTTATAATGAGATGACCTACGTTGAATGCAATACTCCGGAAGTGACCTAACTAGAATTTTATAAGAGTGCAACAGACCTTCTTGTCTCTTGAATTCAATGGACTTGGACTTCAAGATCCCTCTGTACATCATATATGATATGATGCTTTAAAAATTATTCATCATTTCTTATGATATGATTCTACACCCAATGGCTACTTTATAGCATAATAAAGTAGCAAATGAGTCTATAGTTGTGGGCTTCTGCTGCAACAGTTATCCATTTCAAGGTCAACATGTTGAGCATTCAGAGATGCTCTTCTGTACACCATTACTGTAACATGTAGTTATTTGAGTTATTGTCCTCTTCCTACCAATTTGGTCATTCTCCTCTGATTTCTCTCATTAATAAGGTATTTTAGCCTACAGAACTGCAACTTCCTGGATTTTTTGTTTTGTTTTTCATACTTTTCTCTGTAAACTCTAGAGACTGATGTGTGAAAATCCTCGGAGATCAGCAGTTCCTGAGGTGCTCAAACCGCCCCGTCTGGCAGCAGCAATCACTCCACAGTCGAGATCACTTAGATCACATTTCTTCCCCCATTCTGATGTTTGCTCTGAACCATAACTGAACCTTTTGGCAACACATACAAGATGCTGGAGGAACTCAGCAGGCCAGGCAGCTTCTATGGAAAAAAGTACTGTCGATGTTTTGGGCCGAGACCCTTCAGCAGCATTTTGTGTGTGTTGCTGGGATTTCCAGCACCTGCAGGTTTTTTCTTGTTTGTAACTGAACTTCTTGGACATGCCTGCATGCCTTTATGCATTGAAGTTCTGTCACATGATTGGCTGATTAAATACTTGTTGATTGGGTATTAGATATAAAAGTGTACCTAATAATATGGGCACAGAGTGTATATTTCCAATTAAAACCTTCAGCTGTGAATTTTCATTTTACACCCACCAAGTGATGCTGTGTTAGTCATCATACCTGGCAAAGATATTGGAGGGCAGCACAGTTCCTTCAGGGTCAGATAAGCCTATTCCTCACAGATGTATCTGTGTTTATTCGAGCTGCCAAAGCCAAACTGCAAGACAGACTTTAGCTGAACACAGTTGCTCTTTGATGGGTTGGTTACACATCGATCCATTTCCAGCACTGTCAGGGTTTTTTCTTGTTAGATTGATTTTCCACCGCTGATAACTTATGATGGCACCAAGGAAAGAGTAATGGATAGACAATGTACAGGCTGGGTGTTAAAGGCCCTTTTTATCTTAACAAGGAAAACTGAAGTTGTAAGAGTAATCCACCAGTGCAGTGTTAACACGAGACCTTCTATCTTTTATTTTACAATAGCAATGTTCCTTGAACAATGTTCTGTGTTATTTCATTTTCCAGTAGAACAGTCTAGGACCCAACAATGTCACACTTAATGAATTCTTACGTGCAATTTCAGATGCGCAGTGTGTAAGAAGAAGTGTTAACCATAAGACAGGTACCGTAACTAAGCTTAAACAGAACAAATCAAGTCTCAGTTCCAAGTATAATTGAAGGTATTGTGTTGGCCAAGAAGCTCATAATTAAACCAGTAAAGTACAATTGGCCTCAATCCGACTAATGGCAAAATTGTTATTTAACTTCTGTTTTGCAACACAAATGGAGATTTTCAACCATAAAATATGAGCAGTATTAGGATATTCTGCCCATCTAATCAAATCCATTATCAAATAATGGTTGATTTTCTTTTCTCAATCTCATCCTCCAGGCCTTTTTCCCATAATCCTTAACCCCGAGCCAATCAAGAACCCAACAATATCTGCCTTAAATATGTCTAATAACCTGGCCTCCGCAGCCCTTTGTGGTAATAGATTCCAAAGATTCACTGCCCTTTGACTGGAGAAATTCCCCTCTATCATTGTTTTAACAGGACATTCTTTATTCTGAGGCTGTGCATTTGGATCCTAGACTCTCCTACAAACGGAAATATCGCTTCCTTGCTCATTCTATCCAGGCCTTTCAGTACACGGTAGGTTTCAATGAGATCTTCTCACATCCCTCCGAACTCCATCACTATCAAGCCCAGAGAGATCAAACACTCCTCATACATCTAGCTTTTTATTTGAGGGATTATTTTATCTATCTCTAATGGATCCTCTGCAGAACAGTACATCTTGTCTAAGATATGGGACCAATCAAAGTCCATGCCAACTCCCAGCGGAGCAATCTGCTTATTCCATCTTCTCGCCTTTTTTGTGTAGTCTTGCAACTTCCCTCTTCCACATACTGTCTTAGTCGGGCAGGGGCAGGGGTGGGAGAAGAGACAGAGAGTAGTAATTACAGTGGCCTTTTAAACTACCAATGTTTTTTTGGGAAGGAGAAAGAAACTGGAGCACCCATGGAAACCCACATCGTCACAGGGAGGACTTGCAAACTCCATACAGACAGCTCCTGAGTTTTGTATTGAATACAAGTCACTGGAGTTGTGAGGTATCAACTCTAATCACTGGGCCACTCTATAGAAGATATAGTAGGCTTAAGGACAATTTCTATCCTACTGTTACAGGTCTATTGTATGATAAAATAGGTCCTTGACTTCTCATCTACCTTGTCATGGCCATTGTATCTCAATGTATGCCTGCACTGCACTTTCTGTGCAACTGTGACACTTTATTATGTATTCTGTTGTCGCTTTTCCCTTTTATTACTCAATGTTCAAAGTACATTTATTATCAAAGTACAGTATGTATATCATATACAACGTTGAGAATCATCTTCTTACAGGGAGCCACAAACAGAGAAACAACAGAATTCACAACAAAACCCCGCACAACAAAGTCCATTGCACTGAGAGAAAAAAGAAATCATGCAAACAATAAAAAAGGAAACAAATAACACAAAGATGAACCATGGAGACCCTGGAGCCAGTTCAGCAATGTACTGACGATATGAAGTGCTCTGCGAAAAAAAAAAATGTACCTCAGTTGGTGCTTGTCTGTCATGTCCGATGATGACAGGAGAATTATGCAGTAGAGTTTTAAAAATGGAAAAAGCCCTTGAACTGGGAAAGTTCTACTCTCTTGACATCAGAGGTCCGCTCCAGCAGTAAGAACAAGCATCAGACACTGGGGTCTTCCTTGGTTGAGATGTCTTCTATGCTTTGCCATGCCTTCGCTATCCACAGAGCATTGCAGTACCACCTTCCTGACTGTAGATTTCATCTGCCCAGTCTGTCAGAGTTGATTTTGCATGCTAGGACAGGTATGTATGTCCCTAACTCACTGGGGTAGAAGGCTGCTGCCTACCCTCACCTGTCACATGTAAGCAGCTTCTTGGAGCCACAGGTGTCATCTGAGTGTCTGGTGGAGCACAAAGGTGAGTGAGCTGCCCTGGAGAAGGCATGACAAGTCCCTTCACCAGCGGTACATGTGACAATAATGAAACATTTACCATATACTATAGATGTGTGGTGGAGAGCATATTGACTGGTTGCATCACGGCCTAGTATGGAAACACCAATGCCCTTGAATGGAAAAGCCTACAAGAAGTAGAGGAGGCACCCCAGTACATCACTTGTAAAGCCCTCCCCACTACTGAGCACATTTACATGGAGCGCTACCGCAGGAAAGCAGCATCCATCGTCAAGGAACCCACCACCAAGGCCATGCTCACTTCTTACTCTTGCCATTGGGAAGGAGGTACAGGAAGATCAAGACCAATACCACCAACAGTTATTACCCCTCAACCATCAGGCTATTAAACTAGTGGGGATAACTTCACTCACCCCAACACTGAACAGTTCCCACAGCCCACGGACTCACTTTCAAGGACTCTCCATCTCAGCAGTATTCAATTCTTATTTATTTATCTAATCTATCTATCTATCTATTTATTCATTCATTCATTCATTCATTTATACTTTTCCGCTCTTTTTTGTATTTGTCCATCTTGTTGGGTGTGGTCTTTCAATTATTCTATTGTGCTTCCTTGTATTTACTGTGAATACCTGTAAGAAAATTATCTCAGAGTTTATATATATATATATAAACACACAGTTTGATAATAAATTTACTTGGAACTTTGAATGCTTTTCAAAACAATTCCACAGGTACAACATTGACTAACTTTCAGACTTGGCTGACTGTGAAACAGCACCGTTTGTCCTTTCCGTCTGATAAATCCTTCATATGTTCTACAACAGCCTTTCAATCCCTCTGTAACATCAAGGTGTTTGACCCCTGATGCAACAAGGAAATCATCCGTCGGAAGCCTCCGGCTAAATCCCATTGAAATGAATTTTCGGAAGAACATTAGTAGGATTACCTGACTGCCGCAGATACTGGAGTAAGCTACTAGTGTTTGTCAAGTAAGATGGCCTGTGATAAGCATTTTACTTAGCTAGACTGCTGTAATGTTTTACTTTGAACCTGGGCACCATTTGTAACACAACTGTTACTAACTATGCTAGAAGCTAAAAAGAGGAGATTAGGCAAGGACTCTGCTGCAGATTATTTTAATGTGACCTTTAATGAACGATTTCACACTTGCAGGTTATTCCTGCTTATAAAGGAAGACAGCTTTCCATCTTGGAGTTGCGATGTTAAATCAACATCTGTCTTACTCTCACAGCTGGATTGGAATAATCCATGGCTACCATTTTGACCAAGAACCAATTTATTTAATGGCCCAGCTGACCATTAAATGTCTTGATTCAGTACAACAGTGAGTACCTCATGGTTTGTAAAGTACTCTAGGGTATCTCAGGGTCATGAAATACAATGGATCAACGCAAGTAATGTACACAGTTCTTCCAGGTAAATGGATTTAAAGACCAGAGGGCACAGACCTACTGTGAGAGGGGAAAGGACCCGAGAGGCACCTTCTCCACGCAGAGGTGGTTAGTATATGGAATGAGCTGTCAGAGGTCGTGGTAGACGTAGGTACAATACCAGCATTTGAAAGTTACTTGGACAGGTACATCGACAGGAAAGGTTTGGAAGGATGTGGGTCAAACACAGGCAAAAGGTGTGGCACAAGTCATAGCGGTTACGCTCATGTTTCACAGTGCCAGTCATCGGACGACTGGGGTTCAATTCCATGGAGTTTGCGTGTTCTCCCTGTGATCATGTAGGTTTCCTCTGGGTGCTCCAGTTTCCTCCCACATTTCACAAAGGCGTGCAGGTTAGGATTTGGAAGTTGTCAGCATGCTATGTTGAGACCAGAAGTATGGCAACACTTGCAGACTGCATCCCAACTCAACCCCAGATTATGTTACACACACAAAATGCTGGTGGAACACAGCAGGCCAGGCATCATCTGTAGGAAGAAGCACTGTCGACGTTTCGGGCCAAGCCCCTTCGTCAGGACTAACTGAAAGGAAAGATAGTAAGAGATTTGAAAGTAGGAGGGGGAGGGGGAAATGTGAAATGATAGGAGAAGACCGGAGGGGGTGGGATGAAGCTAAGAGCTGGAAAGGTGATTGGCGAAAGGGATACACAGCTGGAAAAGGGAAAGGATTATGGGACGGGAGGCCTAGGGAGAAAGAAAGGGAGAGGGGAGCACCAAAGGGAGATGGAACAGGCAGAGAGAGAGAAAAAAAAGGGGAGGAGGGAAAAAACTAAATATATCAGGGATGGGGTAAGAAGGGGAGGAGGGGCATTAACAGAACTTAGAGAAGTCAATGTTCATGCCATCAGGTTGGAGGCTACCCAGCCAGTATATAAGGTGTTGTTCCTCCAACCTGAGTGTGGCTTCATCTTGACAGTAGAGGAGGCCATGGATAGACATATCAGAATGGGAATGGGACGTGGAATTAAAATGTGTGACCACTGGGAGATCCTGCTTTCTCTGGCGGACAGAGCGTAGGTGTTCAGCAAAACGGTCTCCCAGTCTGCGTCAGGTCTCACCAATATATAAAAGGCCACACCGGGAGCACCGGATACAGTAAACCACACCAGCTGACTCACAGGTGAAGTGTCACCTCACCTGGAAGGACTGTCTGGGGCCCTGAATGGTGGTGAGGGAGGAAGTGTAAGGGCAGGTGTAGCACTTGTTCCGCTTACAAGGATAAGTGCCAAGAGCGAGATTGCTGGGAAGGGATGGGGGGGGGAACGAATGGACAAGGGGGTCTCTTGCAAAAATGCTATCCCCTTCTTGCAATTCCGCCGTCTCCGCTGCATCTGCTCTCAGGATGAGACTTTTTCATTTCAGGACGAAGGCGATGTCTTCCTTTTTTAAACAAAGGGGCTTCCCTTCTTCCACCATCAACTCTGCTCTCAAACGCATTTCTCCCATTTCCTGCACATCTGCCCTCACCCCATCTGCCCGCCACCCCTCTCGGGATAGGGTTCCCCTTGTCCTCACCTACCACCCCATCAGCCTCCAGGTCCAACGTATAATTCTCCGTAACTTCCGCCACCTCGAACTGGAACCTATTACCAAGCACATCTTTCCTTCCCCTCCTTTCTGCTTTCTGCAGGGATTGCTCCCTATGCGAATCCCTTGTTCATTCGTCCCCCCCATCCCTTCCCACCGATCTCCCTCCTGGCACTTATCCTTGTAAGCGGAACAAGTGCTACACCTGCCCTTACACTTCCTCCCTCACCACCATTCAGGGCCCCAGACAGTCCTTCCAGGTGAGGCGACACTTCACCAGTGAGTCGGCTGGTGTGGTATACTGCATCCGATGCTCCCGGTGTGGCCTTTTATATATTGGTGAGACCCGACACAGACTGGGAGACCATTTCGCTGAACATCTATGCTCGGTCTGCCAGAAAAAGCAGGATCTCTCAGTGGCCACACATTTTAATTCCACGTCCCATTCCCATTCTGATATATCTATCCATGGCCTCCTCCACTGTCAAGATGAAGCCACACTCAGGTTGGAGGAACAACACCTTATATACCGTCTGGGTGGCCTCCAACCTGATGGCATGAACATTGACTTCTCTAACTTCCGTTAATGCCCCTCCTCCCCTTCTTACCCCATCCCTGATATATTTAGTTTTTTCCCTCCTCCCCTTTTTTTCTCTCTCTCTGCCCATCACTCTGCTTGTTCTCCATCTCCCTTTGGTGCTCCCCTCCCCCTTTCTTTCTCCCTAGGCCTCCCGTCCCATGATCCTTTCCCTTCTCCAGCTCTGTATCCCTTTTGCCAATCACCTTTCCAGCTCTTAGCTTCATCCCACCCCCTCTGGTCTTCTCCTATCATTTCACATTTTCCCCTCCCCCTCCTACTTTCAAATCTCTTACTATCTTTCCTTTCAGTTAGTCCTGATGAAGGGTCTCAGCCTGAAACGTCGACAGCGCTTCTCCCTATAGATGCTGCCTGGCCTGCTGCGTTCCACCAGCATTTTGTGCGTGTTGTTTGAATTTCCAGCATCTGCAGATTTCCTCGTGTTTGCTTCCCAGATTATTTTGGTCGTTAACGCAAATGATGCATTTCACAGTACGTTACGATGTTTCCATGTACGTGTAACAATTAAAGGTTATCTTTAAATGAGACTAGCTTGGACAGACATCTTGATCAGCATGAACAAGTTGGGCTGTTGGACCTATTCTGTGCTGTATTGCTCTATACTAAGTAATGGTAAACATGAAACTACTGGTTTGCTGTAAAAATCAAATCGATATCTCTCAGAGAAGGAAATCTTCTGTCCTTACTCGCTCTAACCGATTTGTGACTCCAGATACAACAATGTGGTTGATCCTTCTCTGTCTCCTCAGGTCATGGGCAATTAGAACAGTAGACATAGGCATAGACATCAACATTCACACCCCATGAACAAACAGAAAAAAAAACTTAGGTTTCTTTTACGATGCTTCTTGGTCAATAAATTTAGAGAGAAGTGTCAGTGTGGTACATATTGCTAGACAGATCTCCCGCTGAGATCCGCGCCGATTTCTCAGCATCTGGTAATTGGTTTATTATTGCACATGTACTGAGATAGAGCAAAAAGCTTTTGTTTGTTTTCCATCCAGACAGATCATTCAGTACTAAAGCACAGCAAGCTGGTTCAATGGGAAAATCGGTAACATATTGCAGAATACGGTGACAGACAGGAGACACGAGAGACTGCATGGTAGAAACATACAGATGGAGAGTCCTGATGAAGGGTCTCAGCACAAAATGTTGACTGGTGATTTCCCTCTATAGGTTCAGCCTGACTGATTGAGTTCCTTCAGCTTTTTGTATGCTGTTTGCAGAATATAACGATACAGTTACAGAGAAAGTGGGTCAGAGGACGATAAAGTTCAAAGGTCATGATGAGGTAGATTGAGAGATCCAGAGTTCACGTTTATTGCACTTGAGGTCCATTCAAGCATCTTGTCACAGTGAGATACATGTTTTCCTTGAGCCCAATGTTATGTATTGTCAAGATCTTGTACTTTGGCCAGAAGGGGAGAAGGAGAGGAGAGAGAATGGTATGTGTGGGCACCTTTGTTGAAGCAGTGGGAAGTGTGGATGGAGTGAAGGAGGAGAGGCTGGTTTTGTGATAGTCTGGGCTGTGTCCACAACTCTCTGTAACCTTGGGTTCTGTGGCAGAGCAGTTACCGTACTGAGCTGTGATTCACATGGATAGGATGGTTGTAACCATATAGCTGGGCTAATACAGAGTGTGGGTGAAGAGCTGTTTTCCACTGGATTCAGTATACTTGATGCACCAAGGAGTTTCCAATTCTTAGGACAGTAAATCTGCATCAGGTTAATCTTGCACAAGCGCAGTAATGTTTTTGAAAGTGATTGGAGGAAGCTAGCTCCCAGGTGAATAGCTGGTAGAGCTTTTCATTTGATTTATTTCCTCAATCTGTACAGGTGTCCCAAATCCAGTGAATTGCTTTGTTTGGACTGCATTTGGCATATTGTATGTATTTCATATTGGTTTGTTACAGGAGGGATGTGAAGGCTTTGGAAAGAATGCAGCAGAGGTTCACCTGGATATTGCCTGGATTGAAGAGTATTAGCTGTAATGAGTAGTCAGAGAAACTTCTGTAATTCTTAGAGTGTTAGAGGCTGAGGGGCAACCTGATCAAAGTTTATAATGCTTTGATTGGCAGATTTAGTCTTACAGCCAGAATTGTTTTCCCAGGCTAGAAATATTGAATTCTAGAGAACATAGCTTTAAAATGGAAGTTGTGGGTGCCTCAAATTCACTGCCGGGGATGAAGGCAGAGGCAAACACAATGGAGGTGTTTATGAGGCTCTTAGCCAGAAGAATGCATACAGAATGGAAGGATATAGACAGTGTTAGCAGAGGGAAATAGATTAACTTGGCAACAGCCTCAGACGGTTGAAGAAGTTTGGTATGGGCCCAAAATCCTAAGGACTTTCTACAGGGGTGCAATTGAGAGCATCCTGACTGGCTGCATCACTGCCTGGTATGGGAACTGTGCTTCCCTCAATTAGCAGGACTCTGCAGAGAGTGGTGTGGACAGCCTAGCGCATCTGTAGATATGAACTTCCTACTATTCAAGACATTTACCAAGTCAGGTGTGTAAAAAGGGCCCTAAGGATCATTGGGGACCTGAGTCACCCCAACCACGAACTATTCTAGCTGCTACCATCTGGGAAACGGTACCGCAGCATAAAAGCCAGGACCAACAGGCTCTGGGACAGATTCTTCCACCAGGCCATTAGACTGATTAAATCATGCTGATACAATTGTATTCCTATGTTATATTGACTGTCCTGTTGTGCATACTATTTATTATAAATACTATAAATTGCACATTGCACATTAGACAGAGACGTAACATAAAGGATTTTACTCCTGATGTATATGAAGGATGTAAGTAATAATGTCAAATCAATTCAATATGCTTTGCACGAATATGATAGGACAAGGGGCCTGTTCCTGTTCTGTATTGCTCCATGTTTTATATTTATTCAGCTAGTTTAAATACTTTTAGTGTGTGTGTTTTATCTATCTATTGTTTTCCAAACAAATGTAAATCCTTTACACATATTTACTATTTTCTATCTTAATAGGTCTAGGGTGTTTTGAATGTTAAGAACATTTGCAAACATGAACGACAGTATTGACAGTTGGTAGGCCGACTGATGGGAAGTCACTAACAGTTGACACACTTCAAAGTTTGAAGGAAGGTTATTATCGAAGTATAAATACCATCTACAACCTTGAGATTCATCTTCTTTCAGGCAGCCACAGAACAAAAGAAACTCTTTACCCTGTACACATCAGACTTCCAATATAACTCGGAGTCCTGCCATGTGCAGAAGTTCGCTGATGACACGGCCATAGTGGGGTGTGTCAGGAATGGACAGGAGGAGGAGTATAGGAAACTGATACAGGACTTTGTGATATGGTGCAACTCAAACTACCTGCGTCTCAATATCACCAAGACCAAGGAGATGGTGGTGGACTTTAGGAGATCTAGGCCTCATATGGAGCCAGTGATCATTAATGGAGAATGTGTGGAGCAGGTTAAGACCTACAAGTATCTGGGAGTACAGTTAGATGAGAAGCTAGACTGGACTGCCAACACAGATGCCTTGTGCAGGAAGGCGCAGAGTCGACTGTACTTCCTTAGAAGGTTGGCGTCATTCAATGTCTGCAGTGAGATGCTGAAGATGTTCTATAGGTCAGTTGTTGAGAGCGCCCTCTTCTTTGTGGTGGCGTGTTGGGGAGGAAGCATTAAGAAGAAGGACGCCTCACGTCTTAATAAGCTGGTAAGGAGGGCGGGCTCTGTCGTGGGCAAAGTACTGGAGAGTTTAACATCGGTAGCTGAGCGAAGGGCGCTGAGTAGGCTACGGTCAATTATGGAAAACCCTGAACATCCTCTACATAGCACCATCCAGAGACAGAGAAGCAGTTTCAGTGACAGGTTACTGTCGATGCAATGCTCCTCAGACAGGATGAAGAGGTCAATACTCCCCAATGCCATTAGGCTTTACAATTCAACTGCCAGGACTTAAGAACTTTTTTTAAAGCTATTATTAATGCTTTTTTGAGTTAGTGATTTAGATGCATATCATATTATTACTGAGTTAAGTATTGTATGTAATGAGTTTTTGCTACAACAAGTGTATGGGACATTGGAAAAAATGTTGAATTTCCCCATGGGGATGAATAAAGTATCTATCTATCTATCTATCTATCTATCTATCTATCTATCTATCTATCTATCAATAGAACCCATGAAAACCCCACACAGCAAAGACCAGCAAACATCTAATGTGAGAAAAAGAACAAATTGTTCAAACAATAAAAAAGTAAACAAATAATATACAGAGCATGTACAGCGGTGTCCCCGAAAGTGAAGCCACAGCTCAGGAGCCAGTTTAGCACTGAGGTGAGTGAACTGCAGAGTTCCCAATAGTGAATCTGCAGCCACGGGCCAGTTTAGCACTGAGGTGAGTGAACGGCAGAGTTCCCAATAGTGAATCTGCAGCCACGGGCCAGTTTAGCACTGAGGTGAGTGAACGGCAGAGTTCCCAATAGTGAATCTGCAGCCTCGGGCCAGTTTAGCACTGAGGTGAATGAAGCCAGTCCAAGAGCCCGATGGCTGCAGGCCACAGTTGCGGAGTCAGTTCAGCGCTGAGGTGGGGTAGGGGATCTTGGCTGACATGGAGAAATGAGCTGATCACCGGTTCGTCCTCTGCCCTAAGCTCTATCTTTTTAATTTGGCATGACTCCTAAATCAGATAATCATTAGTTCACTCTTGGGCTTCGATGTTTTATTTTGGCCTGAAGTCTGCTCTAGCAATGGCCACCGCGATGAAGGTTGTGCCTGCATTCTCAAGAGTCCAGTTTGCTGAATCCTTCAGGAGACCGTGAAAACACCAGATTAATCAGAAGCACCCCATCCCAAAGGAAAATTACAGGCTGCAGATTGGAGTGATCGTGGTCTAGAAGAAGTATATTTAGTTGAATACCTAGCGATTTTGTGAGGAGCCTGCAGAACGTTGCCAGATATTGCCAGTATCTTCTTAGCCAAATCTTTGAAGTGGCGTCAAAGTTGGACTGGTGCACTGCCTCACTGCAAGGTGCAGAAAGCTGGAACCCTAGTGGAAAGCCACAGCTGGGGTCCTGCTGGAAGTCACTGTGAAGTCCAGGTCCTAAGAAAACCAATGCTTTTAGGGCAGTGATAAATCTGCCCTTATTTCTATGCTGCATCTCCAGAGTTTAATTTGCTTTTGCAAAGAATCCATCTACAACGAAATTACTTCCGATTAACATTGACTGTGATCATAAAGAAGGAAGTTGTACAAGTTATCCTCGGGCAAAATCCCTTGTACCAGACAACTACATGCAGACACAATAATTAAGATGACGTTTAGTGACAGAATTGGTTCTGGACCATGATTGAAGCTGAATGCTCAGAAACATTTTTTTTGTCCATGCTTTTATAAAGTGTAGTCTTTTAGAATTTTTCCTGTAAGTGCAGAGGTTACAACATCTGCCAGGAACTGTAATTCATGGGGAAAGGTCATTAAGTACCTCTCATTTTTACAAACATGTTACAGGCTCATTGGTCTAATTTGTCTATGCTGCGCCACTTAAGCTAGTCCCATTTGCCTACTTTTGGCCCATATCCCTGTAAGCCAGTTGTTCCCAACCTGGAGTCCATGAACACCTTGCTTAATGGTATTGGTCCATTCTAATAGAATAGCTTCCTCTCCTAAAGAAACTCTTAAAATATCTTGGATCAGTCAATCCATTGTCACTACTCATGGCTTACATGGTGGTGGATAGAGCCCAGTCTATCACAAGATGAAAATCTCCCCACCATTGAGGACATCTACAAGGAGAACTGCTGCAAGAAAGCAGCTTCCATCATCAAAGATCCCTAGCAACTAGGCCATGCTCTCTTCTTGCTGCTGCCATTGAGAAGGAGATACAGGAGCCTTAGGTCCCACACCACCAGGTTCAAGAACATTTATTACTTGTCAACCATTAGGCTCCTGAACCAGCATGGATGTCTTCACTCACCTCATCACTCAGCTGATCACTGAACACTGGACCATGAACCCATTTTCAAAGACTCTACAACACAACTACTCAGTATTATTTATTTATTATTATTATTTTATATTTGCACAGTTTGCCTTCTTTTGTTCATTAGTTGCTTGTCCATCTTTGTGTGTTGTTTTCATTGTCTCTATTGTATCTCTTTGTTCTATGCATCCAAGGAAATGAGTCTCAGGATTGTATAATAAATTTAGTTTGAACTTTGGCTTACTGTAAAATGTGGCTTGATACCACCCTTTTGGAATGGTGTGTGTGTGTGTGTGTGTGTGTGTGTGTGTGTGTGTGTGTGTGTGTGTGTGTGTGTGTGTGTGTGTGTGTGTGTGTGTGTGTGTGTGTGTGTGTGTGTGTGTGTGTGTGTGTGTGGCCTCCGTCGGTCGTGGTCGACCATGGGTACTGCGCCTCTGGTAGTCACTGATTTGTCGAGCAGCATAGACTGTGGCTATTGAGGCCGATCCTAGAATGCCAGGCTCTGCCACAGTTGCTGCATGTGTAGGACGTCGTGGAATTGTTGTCCGCTGTCCGCTGCGCTCTCTGTTTAGCTCTCTGCTCCTCAAACTGACTCAGGATCACTCTTTTGCCTTCCTCTAGGTGTTGCTGAAGAGTACCTTGCCATTTGTTGTGGTCATCTGCTGTATCCTCCCAGCACTCTGTGCTGATTTCTAAGGCTTTCATGTCGCGCTTGCAGAGGTTCTTGAAGCGAAGCTGTGGGCTACCAACATTCCTCTTGCCTGTTGCTAGTCCTCTGTAGAGAGCTATTCTATATCAATTTAAATGGTTGTGTATAATATTAGGAACATAAAGGAGAATAGGATATAGGACATAAGTGGGGTAAATGTTCTGATGAAATAGCACTGAGACCCAGCATAGACTGATGAATTGTATGGTCCCCTTTTATGTTGTTCAAACATATGAAATATGTAAACTATTAATAAGGGTTTCAGGTTTAACTCTCTTGACATTAAGGCTTCCAAACATTAGAATTGTTTTAGTATTGTCAAGGATACTGAAATACAGTGCAATGCTTTTGTTTGACTGCCATTCAGACAAATCATTCCGTAAGTACATTTGGGTATATTAAGGAAAATAGAACCTAGAATATGGCATTATCAATGAAGTGAACGTGAAAGTAAACAAAGAAAATGCAAAGACCATGATGAGGTAGACTGGGAAATCAGGTGTTCATCATTTAACATAAGAGAAGTCTTTTCAAGCGTCAGGTAACAGCAGGATGGAAATAGTCCTTGAGTTTAGACGTGTGTGCACTTAAGGTCTTGTATTTTCTGCTCGTTGGGAGTGGGGAGAAGAAAGAATAGCTGAGGTGGGAGGTTTCCTTGTCAATGTTGACTACTTTTCCCAGGGTAAGAGGAAGTGAAAATGGAGAGAATTGATGGGGGGGGGGGGGGTTGGTTTGTCTGATGGACTAGGCTGTGTTCACAAATCTGCAATTTCTTGCAGTGATGGCCTGTGCAGTTGTGTACCCAGCTGTGAGTGGTCTAGGGAGAATGCTTTCTGTAGTGAGAGGTGTGTCTGCAAAAATGTTTGAGAACCATCAGGAACATACTGAATTTTCTTTGCCTTCTGTGAAAGTACTGCCACTGGTGATCTTTTTTGGTCCTGGTGTCTATGTGGCTGGACCAGGACATCTTGTTGATGATATTTAGATCTAGGAACCTGGTAGCACTCAGCCATCTCTACTTCAGCACCACCAATACTGATAGGGGCATGTATTCCACTCTACATCCCGAATTTAATGACATGGTGAGAGATTGTTGTCTTGACACCATTCACCTACTAACACATCAGGTTTATGTACAGACAAGGGTTGAGAAACTTGGAGCTGTTTGCACTGCAGCCATAGACTGATTTAGATAGTCTGCTGAAACATGAATTTCCATAATTGGGTAAATGTAATTAATGCATTAGGGAACCCAGTTGCATTACACAGGCTGCATTGGTTATAGTGTGATCACGATCACGGAAACCTGCTCAGCTCTATGCTTTGGAGGCAGCCTCTGCTTGTACACAATAACACAACTTTCTATTTTCTATATAGAAATGAAAGTACCACGTTATACAGAGCTCGCTGGAGGGAGGGACTTTAATTACCCTGCATCACTGGGGTAATATGGATTAATGGCTAACTTAAATGTAAGTGGAATTGGAGTTCAGTGCTCTCAGTTTAAAGGCAGAAGTCCAAATCCCACCATCACAGCTGGGAAACAGCAATTCAAGTAATTAAACCTAGACTAAAATGTTAATGTCATAAAGGTACCAGATTGTTGTAAACAAAACCCATCTGCTTCACAAATGACCTTTAGGCAAATAAGATTGGTGTCCTTACCTGGTCTGGACTACATGTGACTTCAGTCTTGCCACTGTGGTCGACCCTGAATGTCTCCTCAGATCAGAGGTAATTAGCATTGAACAATAAATGTTGGCTATGCCAGCAGTATTTACAGCCCATAACTTTGCTTGTTGAAAAGAAATTCCCAGACTGCTGATTAACCACCTTCACCTGTGCCAATCAGAATTTTATTCCTGAAGCTGCGCTGAAGTCATCCAGCATTTCAGACATGTGCTATTATGCGGCTTTGTCTGTGTTAATTGTAAACACTTAAACAAATTGAACTTAATTCTGACTTTGTGTTCAGCACTAAATTTGATCTCTTTGCTAAAGCGAGCATCAGAATAGGAACAATCTCTGCCTGTACAGATGGATAATTCTGCTCTCATTTCAATTACTGATTTATGTCTGTCAACATGAGCAAGGGTTGGGGGTTGGGGGTTGGGTTGGGTCCTATTCTTGCAATTTCATTTTGCAGTTCAAGGTAAGAATTGTAACAGCAGTACATTTGTAAGCAGTCGATATTATGCATTTTGAAAGGTTTCAGTAATGCAGAAACTGAGCGATAGGTATGTCACCCTTTCCATCTTCTTAAGATCTCCTGGAGATGTCATTCTGCTTTTTCTTATCCTGTTGATTTTTTTTTTTGTCTTCAGATATTCAGGCATGGTTGTTTAAACAAAAAGAACTTCAGTGTGTGCTGGGTTATGACTAACCCACCCTGCAGTTAGTAGACAGAGGAGCAAAGAATTAAAAAAAAGAAAGGCTTCCAATTATTTGCCATTCTTTCCAGTTTCTGTTACGGTGATGTTGCAACAATCGATTTATTGCATTTATAAACTTGACGCTGGAACTAGCTATCCTGTAGACCTGAGTTCAAATCATATCTTGGCAGACTGTTTAAAAATTATTTTTGGAATTAAATAAAATAATGTATAAAGCTAATCAGAAAACCACTGGGTTGTTGTGTATAAGAAACAGGGGGAGGGCAGAAAATATTTGTGGAAGTTGTTCCTCAGCTCCAAAACAGCAGAGCTAATTAGGGGCACATACAAAGGGATAATATAATAACCATGGCAGCACAAGAGAGACTGCAGATGCTGGAAATATGGAGCAATAAACAAAACGCTGGATGAACTCAGTAGGTCAGGCAAAATTCACGGAGAGAAATGAATAGTCAACATTTTTGGTCAAGACCCTTAATCAGGACTGGATGCACCTTCATTCCATTGCTGTAACATCCACCATTTTCAGTGGCCCACCATTTTAATTCCACTTCTTATTCCCACACCGACATATCTGTCCACGGTTTCCACTGTAGCTAAATTGAGGTTAGTGGGACAGCACCTCATATTCCACCTTGGTAGTTTCCAACCTGACAGCATGATAATTGATTTCTTTAACTCCCAGTAACCATTCTCCTCTGAGTGCCCTTTTCTACTCCCCATCAGCCCTGCTCTTTCCCCTCCTCTATCCTCTCAATCTGCCTATCTCCGAGGTATTCCTCCCCATTGTTTCCCTCCTCACCTCCTTCCCTTTATTCCATGCTTCACTGCCCTCTCTTATCAGATTCTATCTTTTGCAGCCCATTGTCACTTCCGTTTATCACCTCCAGATTCCTACATTCCCACACTACCCTCTCCTTCACCTGTATGTCACCCCCCTCACCTCGAAACACCTATCACCCACCAGCTCTTGCTTCACCCACCCATCCCACATGTCTATCTATCGCCCCTTGTTCCAGGGGTACATAAAAGATGCTTTATTTATTTAGTATGTTGAGGGAATAGATTATTCCATGTGGTGCAGTGCAATGAGAAGGGGTTAGTCAATGATGTGGTAATTAATGGGTCTTTAGAGATGAATGATTATAGTACGAGGGAATATTATATAAAAATGAAACAGATTTAAACATTGCACACTGAAACCATTTGAGTCAAGAGATGGTAATTGGCTTATTATTGTCAAATGTTCCAAGATACAGTAAAAAAAAACTTTGTCTTGCATGCCATCCAGACAGATCATTCCAAATGCAAGTAAATCAAGGTGCAAAAGTAAAAATAACAGAATATAGAATAGAGTGTATAGTGGTAAGTAATGGCAGTGCAGGCAGAAAGTAATGTGCAAATGTCACTTCCTGGTTGATTTAGAGGTCAGCAATCCATCTTTATCATACAATGTATATTAAAGAGTCTTAGTAAAACAAGATTGAAGCTGTTTTTGAACCCAGTAATGCATCTTCTTATGACTTTATATCTTCTTCCCAATGAGAGAGAGAGAAGAAAGAAAGACTAGGGTCAAAGGGCTTTGATTAGGTTCAAGCAACGTGCATGCAATGGAAGAACTCAATGTGCCAGGCAGTATTTACAGAAAGAGATGGACAATCCATGTTTCTGATTGAGACCTGTCAATTGGGCTGCTTGTGATTTATTTTGATTTTGTTGGCTGCTTTTCCAAGGTTGCAGAAAGTGTAGATGGGATCATTTGAGGAGAGGCTGGTTTTTATGATAATCTGAGCTGCTTTCACATCTCACTGCAGTTTCTTGTGATTGGGCAGAGTTGTCATACCAGATTGCATGTGGTAGACTGGGAAGCTACATTGCGCGCATTTGCAATAAATGACACTAATGATTCACATGTAATAAAGAAAGATGTTAGAAACAGAAACCATTCCCCCACCCCCAACCCCAAGAGCAGTGCAGAACTATAGGGTCTAGAATAAATAAAGAGCTGAAGAAAATTAGCATAAATTTGGGGAAAAAAATAGTAGCAGAGAAAAGAATGGGCCTGAAAGCCAGTAGATCCCTGGGATTGGGTTTCCTGCATTTCATCCCAAAGTTTGGAAGGAAGTGGCTGTGGAGAAAGTGGATGTACTGAACGTTGCCTTCCAACATTCAGCTGGTTCCTGAATGGTTTCTACTGATCAATAGTAGAAAATGTGATTCCAGTATTTCAGAAGAAAAAATAATTAGTCCAGTTTGTCTAACATCATTATTAGTAATCATACTGGAATCTACTGTATTATTAGAGAAGTGGCAAATGGTGGACACTTGAAATATTAATAGGATTAGGCAGAGTGAACATGGAGTTATCAAGGAAAATCATAATTGACAAATGTATTGGGGTTGAAACCAGCAGCATAACCTGGAAGAAGTAGAGGATGTGGTATACTTGGACTTTTGAAGGGTCTTTAACAAGATTGCACATAAGAGGTAATTAAAGGACATTGTGTTGGGATTGACCAAGGTGGACAGGGTAACAAAATTAAACCAGAGAGTAGGAATAAACTCATTAACCAGGTTGGAAGGCAATGGCTAATGGGGTATCACAAGAATTGGTGCTGCTCACAATCTACTGTATGCCAACTTTTTGGACCAGGATATGAAGCATAATATACCTAAGTTTGCTGCTGATATAACATTAAATGTCAGAGTGTGCTGGAAAGAAGGTATAGAAAAGTGCTCTAGACTAGTCAAGTTAATGGACAAAGACACAGTAAATGGTGCATAATGTGGGGAGAAAAGTAAGGTCACCCACTTTGGTAGAAAATGTGGAAAGGCAGAGTATTTTTCAAATAGTAAAAATGTGGATGCCCAGAGGGATTTGGTGTCCTTGTGCATGAATCACAGAAAGTTAATGTATAGGTGCAGCAAACAATTAGGAAGGAAAACAGTATGTTCGTCTTTATTGCAGGAAGCTTTGAGTACTAGGGTAATGACATCTTACTGCGATTTCAGAGACCTGGCAAAACTGAAGCTGAATAATGTATAGGTCTTATCTACCTTTCTAAGGATGGTTATATTTGTGATAGATAGTTTGTTGTGCATCCATTCCTGGGATGAGGATGAAGATCACCCAAACAGATTGAGCATAATCTACTTGAATTTAGAATGAGAGGTTACTCCAGATGAGCATACAAAATTTTCACAAAGTTTGATAGTGTAGACACAGAAATTATGTTCTCCCATTCTCTGTTCTATATTAGGTCTGTGTCACTTGATAGAACAGTTCTGATGAGCTAAGTGTCATCGGTTTCATTCTCAGGTGGTTGATAACCTTTTAGGGCAATGATGTTCGGAAGAAATGGTGGCACGGTGGCACAGCTGGTCGTGCTGTTGACTCATAGTGTTGGGAGATCAGGGTTCAATCCTGACCTCAGGTGCTGTCTATATGGAGCTTGGATATTCTTCCTATGATGGCGTGGGTTTCTTTCAGATGTTCTGCTTTCCCCTTGTGCCCCAAAGATGTGTGAATTTGTGGGCATGTGGAGAGAATGGGTTTCAAAGAAGGTTGGTAGGGTAATGGAATTGGCATCAACTCATGCACTGAATTGCCTCCTTCCATGTTAAATGTAAATAGGTCATCAGGAGTTGGGCTTACACCATTTGCCATGGTCTTGACCACAGTAGAATCCTGGTACAGAGCATGGCTCCTAACCAAAAGTGTCATCTTTGCAGATGTCACATCTCTGGACACTGGCCGGATGCAAATGGGAATGTCTAGTAATTTACAGGAGTTCAAATTCTGGAGCTCCAAGTGACAACTAGTCCTGGTGACTGATCCCCATGAGGGCTCAAAGTCGGTAACATACCAAAGCTACAATAGTGGAAGCATCTGATGGTATTTTCAATTCATAACAAGCATTGTCTTGAAATTGCCTTAATGCAGTGGTTCCCAACCTTTTTTTGGCCATGCTCCACCTAATCACCTCTAAAATCCTGATGCCCCCTGTGGTGATATATAATTCTTATTATTCAAAAAGTGAACTCCTATTCACCTGGAGGAAGCCTAAAAGACCATTAACTTGGTTTAAACAAGCTTCCAAAGAACATGGCATTCATGAAAGAGAAAAATAAAAGAACCAAAGGACTGTTAAAGTTCTGAGGAAGAAATTACTAAGAAATTGTAAAAAAAAGAACATTAAGTGATATTAAAATAATAATAATAAATAAATAAAACAATGCCGATTCGTTTCTACGGCATACGAAGACAGATACACCGTTTAAACGAAATGACGCAATGTACACACCTTCACACCACCAAGAACCGAAAGCTACTGCAAAAAGTAGCATTGGCACGACCTCGTACGAGTTTCTTACACGTTTGGACTTGTTCATTCATTCCTTCCTACATCAGTCAATTCATTAATTTAATTATGAAAGCCATTTGATGGTTGTAATGATGGTGATACACTATATATACAGTACATACACAATTACACATGTACATACACACAAGTAATTTTATGTATGCATACTATATATACACATATGTATTAACTCGCACACACACTCATACTCACACAGACTTACTAGAAAAAATTCACTGTTAATAACTCATTCTCGAATTGCCCCCCTTAAAAATCAAATTACCCCCCTGTGGGGCGTACGCCCCACGTTGGGAACCACTGCCTTAATGTCTTACAAAAAGGCAGCTTATGAAAGAAAAGGATAAAAATAAATATCAAGTCCCTTCAGAAAGCTGTTGCTTGCCAGTTCTCCGGGTGAGAATCTCCATGATGTTGCAATTTATGTTTTTGTGAATTCTCTTTATCCCTAAACTGAGTGACTCCCCATTCAACCCTGAGTTCTGGAACTCCCTTTCCACTATAAGATGCAAAGCCATAATGAGCGGGTGTGAGTCTATGAGACCATTTTATCATACTAGGGGACTGTTCAAAGACTGTTTATCTACTATCCCCATGTTATATAAGTGGGGTAGTAGATGTCCTTCAGCCTTCGTGAACAGTTTTGAGCTCCTCATCTTAGAACAGATGTACTGGCATTGGAGGGTGTCCAGAGGAGGTTCACAATGATGTTTCCAGGATTGAAAGGGTTACCACATGAAGAACACTTGATAGTTCTGGGTCTGTACTCGCTAGAATTCAGAAAGATGAGGGGGGATCTCATTGAAACTTTTTGAATGTTGAAAGGCCTAGACAGAGTAGATGTGGAAAGGATGTTTCCCATGGTGGGAGAGTCTAGGACAAAAGGGTACAGCCTCAGGAGAGAGGAGATGCAGAGAAATTTCTTTAGTCAAAGGGTGGTGAATTTGTGGAATTTCAGCTGTGGAGGCCACGTTTTTGGGTGTATTTAAGGCAGAGATTGATAGGTTCTTGACTGGACATGACAACGGGGAGAAGGCAGGGAAATGGGGTTGAGGAGGAGATTTTAAAAAAAGGATCAGCCATGATTGAATGGAGGAGCAGACTTGATGGGTCAGATGGCCTAATTCTGCTCCTTTGTCTTATAGTCTTATTGTCTTTGTAACTTCTGCCTGATGGGATGGAGGAGAAGGAAAAATGTCCAGGGCGGGTGGTGTTGATTATGTTAGTTGCTTTACCTAGGTGTGAGAGTGTAGACGAAGTCTGTGGAGAGAAGACTGGTTGTTACGATGTACCAGGCTGGGTCTACATCTCTGCAGGGATCTAGACTTCCAGCAATTTGTAATTTTCATCAATGATCTGGACAAGACACCAGATGTAATATATCCAGATTTGCTGCTGATACCAGGTTGAGTAGTGATGTGGGTTGTGAGGCAGATGCAGAGATATTTTTAAGGAGATACAATAAACTTCCGATAAACCTGCACACTTGGGATTCTGCTGGTATCAGATTGACATATTTTCTTGCTGTTGGAAACTATTTCTATTAATATCTCAATGCATTGTTGTCACTTTTTTACTGTATGAAACTCAACTTTGCAGTGAATCAGCTGAGTTGAAAGATGTATAGAGCCATGATCAGGGTAAATGGAAAGGGAAGCAGGAAATGGGATCCAAATTAGTGGAAGACATCAGAGAGTCTCAACGCTATACAGCATGGAAAAAGACCCTTTAGCCCAACTCAGTCATGCTGACCAAGGTGCCTAACTGAGCTAGTCCTACATGCCTTTGTTTGGCCCACATCCCTGTGAACATGTACCTATCCAAATACTTCCCAAGTGTCATAATTGTACCCACCTCCACCACTTCCTCTGGCAACCTGTGCCATCCTCTGTGTGTAAAAAGTTGCTCCTTGGGTCCTTTTTAAATCTTGAGCTATAGTTTGGAATTCAGTTCCAGCAACCTCTGTAAGGAGTTTGTACGTTCTCCCCGTGGAATGAGTGGGCTTTTATCGGGCGCTCCAGCTTCCTCCCACTGTCCAAAGAAGTACCAGTTAGGAGATTAATTGGTAATTGTGAATTGCTCCATGATTAGGTTAGGATTAAATTGAGGGTTGTTGGGTGTCACTGCGAGACACAGCTCAAAGGGCTGGAAGGGCCTATTGCGCATGATATAGATAAATAAATAAATTATATATCCTTCTAAGGTCACTCCTCAGTCTCCCACACTACGGGAAAAACAGACCCAGCTTATACAGTCTCTCTTAATATCTCAAACCCTCCAGTCCCGACAACATCATCATAGATCATTTTTGCACCCTTTCCAGTTTAAATGACATCCTTCCCATAGCAGGGCGAACAGAACTATATTCTCCTTCTTAAGCCCATCGCCCCTTCCGGTGCATAGGCCACCAACAGCAGCTCGCCAGAGTCCTCGGTCCTGCACCAGACTTTTCATCTGTCAAAATCTAGCCCATTGAAGATCCTTCATCTCCCAAGGATGAGATCTTTGGAATTTCTGTTGGCATTTCTGCAGCACTGGGTTATTTATGTGATGGAATTGCTAACAATGGATCCTTTCACAGCCAAAAGGATCATCCATGGCGGAGTTACAGAACTATAAACAGTACCCCTTATGTGAACTTACCAACATCTTGTACAGCTGTAATATGACGTCCCAGCTCCTGTATTCAATACTCTGACTGATGAAGGCAAGCAAGCCAAATGCCTCTTTCACACCCTGTTGCCATTTTCAAGGAAGGCAAGGGTGAGAAGGGAAAGAGGCAGGAACTGGCGCATAGGTAAGTAGAAAAGGAACATATCAAGCGTTACCAGGCAAGTCAAATGCTAAAACATTGTTCATTCCAAACAATTAAGTAGCAGATTATTAATTACTGTATTATTAAGTAATTCCAATGTCTGAGTGAGGATTTTGTTGATGAAATATAATGTAGAAAAATTCACTTTGGTAGAAGATTGAAAGGCACTCCTTTAACAGTAGTCAAGGAGCTATGTAACTGTGAACTATTGTTGGAGGTCAATAACAAACCTTCCCCATTTGAAAGTATGGCCTTAATTAGACATCCAATCTGCAGCTGCTAAGACCTTGAGTGATAACTGCAGATACGTAACAGACAACACAATAATATGATTAAAATAGAACTGGACTCAAGTTCATTTTCTGAATGTGCAAACAAACCTTATGAGACGGACAATGCTCCTGAGCTGATGAGTGTTTACAGCACTTTCTGTTTTCATTTCAGATCTCCGTTTGTCTCATACATTTGACAAACTTACCAAACTCAAGAGCTCCAGCACATAGCTGTTCATTTAAATTTTTTTAAATTTTATTTAGAGATACAGTACAAAACAGGTCTTCCCAGCCCAGTGAGCTGCACAACCCAGCAACCTGCCTAGTTTAAACTTAACCTAATTACAGGACAATTTACAATGAGCAATTAACCTGCTAACTGGTATGTCTTTAAAATGTAGGAGGAAACTGGAGCACCTGGAGGAAACCCGCACATTCATGGATATGATGTACAAATTACTTACAGGTGGAATCAGAATTGAATTCCAAACTCCGACAGCCCAAGCTGTAATAACTTGAAGAGTTAAACTTCAGTGTCATTTTCCATTTTGCTTGGGAGTACAACTGGTACTCAAGTAATCTTTAATGCTGACGATCAAAGAGAAAAAACTTCTCACCAATCTATTTTGCAGTGCTCAAGAGGGGCTCGAATTTAGTGTCTAATAACCCATGTCATTCATTGAATGCATTAAAGGGGATAGTTAAAGTCACTGTACAATTTGCAGAGAGGGGAAAATGGTAAGTTTCTGAATCCCCAGTAACACTATCTAAGCCAGTGCAGATATTCAGCAAATCAAAAGTACAAAAATGTAACAATATTGGAGTTAATTAGAATTCTTTGCATGGCAAAATCAGTTTAACATTTGACATGTTTCTGATGACATAGGGGAATGTACTTGACAATAGAAGATTAAAACATCTCCACTGAGCAATTGCGGAGCTCTGAATTAAACACTGGAACATAATATTGAACATTGCCCTGGAGACTCCTACCAGATACAAAGTTACATTGGAAGCTACTGTCTTGGCAATGAAATTGGACATTGATATTTGATTTGTTTTTCCATTACTATTAAAATAAATTCACCATTGACTTGTCAAGCTTTGGTTCTAAATGGGATGATATGTTAGTGCAGGTTACTTTAGAGGTTACTCAGTCTCAACCCAAGGTAGTCAATTGAATCAATTTGCGAGCATGGACTAAGCTTCAGGTTTCTTGGAGTGAACTTCACCAATAGCCAGTTCTGGTCCAACCATGTAAATGCCACGACAAAGAAAGGGCCGCTAGTTCTTTAGGAAGCTAAAGAAATTTGACATGCCCCATTGACCTTCACCAATTTTTATTGATGCATCTGGAACATCAAGGTTTGGTATGGTAAATATTCTGCCTGAGACTACGCGGAACAGCAGAAAATTGTGGATTCAGCTCAGAATATATGGAAATCAACCTCCCCTCCATGGACTCTGTCTACACTTCTCGCTGGCTCAGTAAAAAAGTCAACATAATCAAAGACCCCACCCAGATGGATATTCTTTCTTCTCCCATTTTCATTGGGCAGAGATACAAAAGTCTGAAAGCATGCACCACTAAGTTCAAGGACAGCTTTTATCCTACTATTCTAAAACTATTGAATGGTCCCCTTATATGATAAGTGAACTATTGACATATTCTACCACGATATGGCCTTGAACCTTATTGTCTACCTGCATTACCCTTTCTCTATAACCGTAATACAATGAAGTATTACTACATTCTTATTACTTCCCCTTGTACCACCTCAATGTACTGAAGTGATAAAATTATCTGTGTGGGTGGCATGAAAAATGACGTTTTTCATTGTACCCTAGTACATGTGACAATAATAAACCATTTATTTCAGTTTATGAAAGATTTTGAAGTCATCAGGGAAGTACTTTTTTTTCTGTTCACTCAGCATGTAATGTGGTGACGTTTTCATCTTGAACCCAACCTCCAATAATGGAATTGAATTTTAGAAGCTGTTCACAGCACACACAAAATAAATTCATACATTTATTGTACAAAGGATATCTTTCATCCAACTTTTGCTTTAAGCCTTGCCTTCTCTCAGAGTCGAGTTTAGGCATAATGAGAACTGATTTAAAACAGCACAATCTGTGAGGCAGAACAGAGAGTACACGTTTTCATTATCAAGCAGATTTAAAATGTGTTAACTTTTTATTTCCATTACCAATAGATCCAACAGTGAACAAAATGAATCTTGTATAAATTGCTCCATACTGAAACATTATCAGTGTCAATCTTATTTGTGCAGTTGGATTACATGGAAGGAGTACTGTATATCTGTAAATCTTCTTTCAAAAATTCATGGTTTAGACAAATAATTATGCGTTTGTAATGAAGTTTGTGAAATAATCTAATTCAAGACACCTTCAATACAGCCAAGCAACACACACAGAATACAGGAGGAACTCAGCAGGCCAGGCAGCATCTATGGAAAAGAGTACAGTGGACATTTCAGGCCGAAACCTTAGCCTTGTAAATTATTATAAAATATCTAACATAGAGGGAATGTTTGTAAAAACCTCTGGGTATTATATTGTCAAATTAGAGAGGAGTAGTTAAAGGAAGTCAACAGACTGGGTCATTAAGGTGTATCTTTATGGAATCTGAACTCATGTTCTTCAGTGTTCAATTGCAGTTTGAGGCACTGTATATAACTAATATTTAAAATTCCTTTACAGAATGAATGTATCACTGGCCCATCACGAGTTACCCTTGAGAAGATGGTGGTAAGCCAACTTTTTGGCAATTTGCAGTCCTTCTGTTAAGGGAGCTCCCTCTGTGCATTTGGGAGGGAGTTCCATGAGTTACACCAGTTGATGATGAAGGATCTTTCCAACTCATGATGCCGTAGAGCTTGGAGGGAAACCTGCATGTGGTGGTTGGTGTTCCCATATGCCAACTGCCCCTGTTTTTCTGGGTTGTTTGAGTTTCAGGCTGGGGGGGGGGGGTGTTGCTGCTGGAATCGTCAACACAAGTAATTGCCGTGCATCTTGTAAATGATACACAAACAGCCACTATGCCCTAGTGAGGGACAGAATAGGTTTAGGGTAATGGATCGTGTGCTGGCCAACTTTGACCTGAATGATATTGACCTTATTGAGTGCGATTGGAGCTACACTTATCCAGGATTCTCACACTTTGGACTTCTTGATTCAATCTGAATATAGTAATGACTTTTCCTTCATTTGGAACCTCTCTACCTGCTCAAAATTGTCTCTTTGACTGAACTGCAGGAAATTTGCCATTAAGCGACTCAGCATAAGCATTTTCCTTTGATGACTTTTGTCAAGTAGTTTAAGAATGATTGCTGTACTAAAAGATGCTATAAAATAGAGAAGCTGGTTGTTATTGTTGTATTACTTGCAGGTATCAGTGCTTCTTTTAGATTGTAATTGCAGTTCTATAAAGGCCATTAGGGAGGTTAACTACTGTCAGATAATCCAGACATTTGAGTGAAGTTAACAGTATTATTTTTGTACTCTTGTTTTGTGTTTGTAGTCATTTTACATCTTGCACTGTACTGTTGCTGCAAAAAAAAAACAGTTCATGTCATACACACTCAGTGATCACCTTATTAGGATCTTCTGTTTCTAATAAAGTGGCCGTTGAGTGTGCTTTCGAGGTTGTCTTCTGCTGTAGCCCATCCACTTCAAGGTTTGATGTGATATACATCCAGAGATGCTCTTCTGCAAACCACTATTGTAATGTGTGATTATTTCATTATTGTCACCTTCCTGTCAGCCTGAACCAGACAGGTCATTCTTACCTGACCTCTCTCATAAACAAGGCATTTTGGTCCACAGAACTACCACTCACTGGATGTTTTCTGTTTTTCACACCATTCTCTGTAAACGCTAGAGACTGTTTTGCATGAAAATCCCAGGAGATCAGCAATTTCTGAGATACTTAAACCACCCCATTTGGCACAAAGAATCATCCTACAATCAAAGCCACTTAGATCACACTCCTTCACCATTCTGATGTTTGGTCTGAACAACAACTGAACTGCTTAACAATGCTTGCATGTTTTTATATATTCAATTGCTGCCACATGATTGGCTGAATAGATAATTACATTGATGAGCAGGAATGCAGGTGTATCTTATAAAGTGGCTACAGAGTGTACGTCAGTGATAATAAACCTGATTCTGAAAGTAGCTAATGGAATCAAGGACCTTTTGTAAGTTCTCTATTCTCCTCCCTTTTATTGGGCAGATGATACCAAGTTTAAAATCATGGTTTTCTTCAATATATGTCTCTGTATGGGTTAAGCAGTTAGAAATTCATGGAAGTTTAAGGCATATTATCTTTGCTATTCACTCATGGTTGACATTATCAGCTCTTCTAACTCCTATCAGGTGAGAAATTATGGATCAGGCTCAAATGGTCATATGTTACCTGCGCCAACTTGTTTTTGCAAGATGTATTAGTCAATGGATTGGTTCTACACGGATACACAAATGTACCCTTGCAATCAGGGAATTGGTTTTCATCGACCAAATGAGTTGGACTAGCTTACACACAAGGTGTTCACAAGAGTAAGACAAGATCCTACGGAGACAGGAATCTACTAAGTAGACGCTAAGCAACTTTCCACAGGCCAGACTTCCAGAATTGCGGCCACAGTCATAGGGAAGAGGTCAGAATTTAGGGTTGAAATGAGTAGGGTAGATATCTTCACCCAGGGGTTTGTGAATGTTTGGATCTCTCTATTCATATTTAGAGGCAATCCACCCACAAATTCCACACTCACTTTAGCCAAAGGAGAGGCAATACCTCAATCTCTTCAGAGGAACTTTGATTAAAAGGACAAAAAAATCTTTGCACACATTCCTGTTAACATCAACGGTACTGTGGTTGAGAAGTTTGAGAGCTTCAAATTCCTTGGAGTGAATATTGCTATTAGCATATCTTAGTTCAACCACATTGTCGCCACTTCCTTCGGAGAAAAAGTAATTTAAAATTCAAAGTAGGTTTATTATCCAAGTACATATATTTCATCATATACTACCTTGTGATTCATTTCCTTGTGGGCAGTCACAGTTGGTACGAAGAAACACAATAGAATCAATGAAAACTGCACCAAACAAAGACAGAGAAACAATTAATGTGCAAAAAACAAATTGTGCAAATGCAAGCAAGAAAAAAAGACAAAATAATATTAAATAAATAATGAATAAATATTGAGAACATGAGTTGTGGAGTCTTTGAAAGTGAGTCCCTCGGTTGTGGATTCAGTTCAGTGTTGGTTGAGCGAAGTTATCCACTGGGATTCAAGAGCCAGATGTCTGAGGGGTAATAACTGTATCTCATTCCTAATGGCAGCAGCCAGAAGAGTGCATGGCCTGGATGGTGTCGGCCCTTGATGATCAATGCTGCTTTCCTGCAACAGTGCTCTTTTGGCATCTCTTCTTTGATTTTTATTAATACAGTCATGTCTGGGTGCATCACATCTTGGTATAGCAACTGCTCTGCCCAAAACCAAAAGAAATGGCAGAGAGTTGTGGACATAGCTCAGCGCATCACAATAACTGGCCTTCCCTCCATTGACTTTATCTACACTTCTCAGTGCCTTAGCAGAGCAGCAAACATGATCAAACACCATTCCCATTCTGTACATTCTCCCTTCTCCACCCTTACATTGGGCAAAAGACACAAAATCCTGAAAGCATGTAACACCAGTCTCAAAAGAAGCTTTTATCCCACTGGCATAAGTCTACTGAGCCCTCTCCTAGAATGATAAGATGGAATGTTGACCTTACTGTCTACTTCATCATAGCCTTGCACTTTATTGCCTGCCAGCAATTTCTCTGTGAGTGCAACATCTCATTCTACATTCTGTTATTGTTTTCCTTTGTGCTTCCTCAATGCCCTGAGAGGATGTAATGATCTATCTGGAAGCTATACAAAGCAAAGTTTTACACAGTACCTTGAAACATGTTAGCCAGTTGGTAGTGTAGTGGCATTCTCACTAGACTTCCGGGTGAGTGGTCCTGGGTTTGAACCGTGCTTTCCAAACGTGCTGGGTTAACCATCAGCCTAGCAACTCGGCCTCAAAACAGATAACCGCAGAAGAAACTGCAAGGTTGCCACTCGAAGTGATAATAGGCGCAGGAAGGAACTTTACCTTTTTTTAAACTTTGGTACATGTGACAATAATAAAGCAATTTAGCAATTTTTTTTTACCTGAAGCTGAAATTAATTGGATGGACAGGTGAAATTCAGAGACTGGAGAATTAGAGGTTTGGTGTGGGAGGAGGCAAACGTTTTACCACCATGACAACCTATCTCCTTATGTTGCTCAGTACCAAACTTTATTTAATAATTGCATTTCTGCTATAAATGGTAATAATTCATTGTTTCTATTCACTGACAAAGTGATCACCTTTTATGTCTGAATGTCAAGCCTAAACAGTTTAAAATAAGCGGAACAAATTCAAGCAAAACATGAATCATTGTTCTCTCCTTTTGAATTGGTTCAGAAATGGAGTGTTGCTTGAATTTGCAGATCCTTCAAGAGGGAATTTGATTAGACTTTGTACAACAACTTGCAGAAGGAAATGAAACCTTCATGCCATGAATTAGTTCTAAGAGTTGACTTGCTTGAGTTGTTTTATAAAACTTCATTGTATTACTTTAATAAATTTTATTATGGAAGGTGTACCACTGTATTTAGAACACACTGTTTTGGTGGCCACACAGGACATTGCAGAAAAAAGTCATTAGAAGCAAATGAAGTTTTAATTTACATCGTGCATGGCTGGCTTAGACAGGTAATGTACCACTGACGATTTATTTAATGTTGCTTTGTATTTGTACCAGGGGTCTCAAAGGAAGCCGAGTTTGCTTGTACAGACATCTCATGTGTCAAAAGAAGAAAAGCACAAGTATGTTATCTTCTCCCTGAAGAACTGCCCGCTGGTCTTTCATGCTTTTCATACTTTCTCTCTTTCTGAATTGACTGCTTTTATTTCGTATAATATCCAAAACAGTTTAGGGGCAGATCTCTGATGCATCAAAACTACAATGATCAGTGACCCTTTGTAAGATCTTATTAACCTTTAATACATTTAAACTTTATAAAGCTCTCTGCAACCGACCTGTACTGTCATTATTCTTTGTTGATCTGAAGCTGTAAAGTGGAAAGGTTTGTCCATTAGTGTGCCATAAGCAATATTGACAAAATCAGTCTTTGCATAAAATACTTCATTACAAAACTCACCAGTCCAAAGCAATTCTTAATGGCTTTTCTCCTGGATTCACATGAATTACTTTATGATGACTCATCCTGAAAAAAATATTACTCACAGGAAACAACATCTGTATTTTACTTCCAAAGGTTTCTCTACAAAGTTAGAAACTATCTGTTCCAAAGTAATTCATTTTTATACATCTTAATCATCATCATTCTCACCATTATGTGTCCTGTTGTATGATGTGAGTGATCAATCAATACTCTTCATAGATTGTCTGCCTGGTATCAGTGGTTCCATGACCAGGACTTGTGATATGCACCAGCTGCTCATACTATCATCTACAACCTGCTCCTATGACTTCACGTGACCCTGATCATGGGGCTAAGCAGGTGCTACACCTTGCCTAAGGGTGACCTGCAGGCTAGTGAAGGGAAGGAGTGCCTTACACCTCCTTTGGTCGAGTCGTATCTCCACCCTGCCAACCCACATCTTAATAATAAATACAAACTACAGTAGCTTATTGGCTCCTTGTTGTTGGAGAATCTTTCAATTTGTCTCTTCATGTCCTTAAATCCTTCACCCTCATTAACCTTAAATATTAGGCACCAAAGGTACTCCCCAGATTATTAAGGACATGATTGATGTTACTGGAGAAAGATATTAATAAACTGAACCCCAATACTGTTCCAGCGATGACCAATGTGAGTTCAAGGAACAGCAACTCATCTTTCATCTGAGCACATTGCAGCACTTGGGACTCAATAATAAATGCAACAATTTTGGACAATAAATTATGAGGTTTTATAAGGCATTGGTCATCCACTTTTGGAGTATTGTAAGCAGTTATACACCCCTTATCTAAAAAAGGATGTGCTGGCATTGTACAGGTTCTAGGAGATGTTCATGTGAATGATCCCAGGAGTGAATGGGTTAATGTTGTGAGGAGCATTTGATGGCTTTTGGCTTGTATTGTCTGTAGTTTAGACAAATGAGGGGAGGATCTCATTGAAACCTATTGAATATTGAAAGACCTAGACCAAATGGATGTAGACAGTATGTTTGCAATAGTGAGGGGGTCCATGATCAGAGGGCACAATATCAGAATAGAAAGATGTCCCTTTAGAACAGGGGTGACGGAAGAATTTCTTTAGCCAGAGGGTGGTGAATCTATGGAATTCATTTCCTCAGATGCTGTGGGGACAAGTTATTGGGAATATCTAAAGCAGAGGTTGATAGGTCTTTGTTCGTAAGTATGTCAAGGGTTATAGGACGAAGACAGAAGAATGGGGTTGAGAGCAATAATAAATCAGTGAGGATCAAATAGCAGAGCGGACTCAATGGGTCAAATGGCCTAATTCTGTTGCTATGTCTAATGATCTTATGGTCTGTGGATAATAAAACATCGCTGTTTGTGTCAGAAATGTAGGCGATCAAGGGGATAGATGCTATATAAGATCATGAGAGTTTAGGCAGTGTGAAACCAGAGCCTTTTTCCCAGGGAGGAGGTGCTAGAAATAAAAGGCTAAAGGTTTAAGATCAGAGGAGAGAATTAAAAGGGACATCTGGGGTAGCTTCTTCATGCAAAGAATGATGTGTATTTGGAATGAGCTGCCAGAAATAGTGGTAGAGGCAGACATACTGTTTTAGCAACATTTAAAAGCCATCATGGATAGGAGAGGTTCAGAGGCAATGGGAAAAATGCAGGCTGATCGAACTCTTGCTGTGCAACACAGATGGCATCAACAAGTTATAGAGCTTCTTTCCTTGCTCTATAACTCTATGACTCTAACTGACCAGTTCTGACATACAGTGAGGCCATCCAGCCAGTAACATTAGCTCAGATTGTATCCTTCCATGTGTGGCATGTGACTTGTGGAGTATTTCCAATGCTTCCTCTTTGGTTTAACATTTCCAGCAGCTGCCACGTTCTGCATTTGTGGCCCAACATGTTATTCTGTTTCTCTGCAGCCTCAACAGCTGTCACTGTATCATTGAGTCCTTCCCACCCCAACCCCTATCTGCAATTTCAAATACACTGATTTGCTCAAGTTTCCTGTCCAGATGAAGAGTCGCATCGATCTTTTTGGTGATTGCTCATCGTACGGCGTGTCTTGGGCACCTGAAACCTGTTGGAGCCCATCCCTCTCCAGGAACCTTTACCTAGATGCCCTTAAATCTCTGTGGTCCCTCTGCTCTAAGGAAGTGTCCAGAATACTGAAACAGGGTCAATAAATGATTGACGTACAGTATATATCTCTGTTAGGATGGCATATGACGTTGGGGTGGGGATTAGTTTTCCATGTTCTAGGTGGTGAGGGTATGTGAGCTTGACAGTGGTTGTTAAAAAAGCCTTGACATGTTGTTGCAGTGTATCTTGTGCAGGGCTACAGTTACAGTGCCCTGATGGTCTGACCTTTTCAGAGCAGAATGGCCCGAACAAATCTTCAGATTTTCTCTTTAGTATGGAAGAAGTGACAGACCTTGAGAAACAGCTGGCCATGCTGATAAAATATTCTCCACCCATTGGCCTGTCTGATACTCTCTCATGTGCACTTCTGTCCAATTGTTTCTCCTCAAACCATCAGAACTTCCCAGCAGTAACAGATTGCTTTATCTACACAACTGCCACTATCGGTGGGTGGGCCATGCATTGCTTCAATGGGTGAATGAAATACTGCTGAATTTTGGCCACTCTGCACTTTGACCTGCAAGAGGAAGATTCAATAATGAACTGAACTACAGTTTGGTTGCTATGTGTTGTAAGTATCACAATTCAGATAGTTACATCAACTTAACAGAGAAGGGTTTTGGTATAGTGACAAGTAGAAGATAGAGGACCATCAGATGATAAGATGATAAGATATAGGAACAGAAGTAGGCCATTCTGCCCATCAAGTCGGCTCCACCATTTGATCATGGCTGATCCAATTATTCCAGTCATCCCAACTCCCCTGCCTTCTCCCCATACCCTTTGATGCCCTGGCTAATCAAGAACCTATCTATCTCTGCCATAAATGCACCCAAAGACTTGGCGTCCACAGCTGCTCATGGCAACAAATTCCACAGATTTACCACACTCTGACTGAAGTAATTTCTCCACATTTCTGTTCTAAATGGACCTCCTTCAATTCTGAAGTCGTGTTCTCTCGTCCTAGACTCCCCTACCATGGGAAATAACTTTGCCATATCTAACCTCTGCAGGCCTTTTAACATTTGGAATATTTCTATGAGATTCCCCCTCATTCTCCTGAACTCCAGGGAATACAGCCCAAAAGCTGCCAGACATTCTTCATATGGTAACCTTTTCATTCTGGGAATCATTCTTGCGAATCTTCTCTGAATCCCCTCGAATGTTAGTATATCCTTTCTAAATTAAGGAGCCCAAAACTGCACACAATACTCTAAGTGTGATCTCACGAGTGCCTTATAGAGCCTCAACATCACATCCGTACTCTTATATTCTATACCTCCAGAAATGAATGCCAACATTTCATTCACCTTCTTCACCACCGACTCAACCTGGAGATGAACCTTTAGGGTATTGTGCACAAGGACTCCCAAGTCCCTTTGCATCTCTGCATTTTGAATTCTTTCCCCACCTAAATAATAGTCTGCCCATTTATTTCTTCCACCAAAGTGCATGATCATACACTTGCCAACATTGTATTTCATTTGCCACTTCTTTGCCCATTCTCCTAAACTATCTAAGTCTCTCTGCAGGCTCTCTGTTTCCTCAACACTACCTGCTCCTCCACCAGTCTTTGTATCATCAGCAAATTTTGCCATAAACCCTTTAATCCCATAGTCCAAATCATTGACATACATCGTATAAAGCAGCGGTCCCAACACCGAAACCAGTGGAACTCCACTGGTAACCAGCAGCCAGACAGAATAAGATCCCTTTATTCCCACTCTCTGCTTTCTGTCGATCAACCAATGCTCCACTCATGCTAGTAACTTCCCTGTAATTCCATGGGCTCTTATCTTGCTAAGCAGCCTCCTGTGTGGCACCTTGTCAAAGGCCTTCTGAAAATCTTAGTACATCACATCCACTGCATATCCTTTGTCTACCCTGCTTGTAATTTCCTCAAACAGCTGCAATGGGTTAGCCAGACAGGATTTCCCTTTCAGGAAACCATGCTGGCTTTTGCCTATTTTGCCATGTGCCCCCAGGTATTCCATAATCTCATCCCTAACTATTGATTCCAACAATTTTCCAACCACTGATGTCAGGCTAACAGGTCTATAGTTCCCTTTCTGCTGCCTCCTACCTGTCTTAAATAGCGGAGTAATATTTGCAATTTTTCAGTCATCCGGTACAATGCCAGAATCTATCGATTCTTGAAAGTTCTTTGTTAATGCTTTTGCAACCTATCCAGCTACTTCCTTCAGAACCCAAGTGTGCATTCCATCAGGTCCAGGAGATTTATCCACCCTCAGACCATTAAGCTTCCTGAGCACCTTCTCCAGTTGTAATTGTCACTGCACATACTTCATTTTCCTGACATTTTTGAAAGTCCAGTATACTGCAGATGTCTTCCACTGCGAAGACTGATGAAAAATACGCATTCAGTTCCTCTGTATTGTCTGTGTCTCTCATTACATTATCTCCAGTGTCATTTTCTATTGGTCCTATATCTACCCTCAACTCTCTTTTACCCTTTATATACTTAAAAAAGCTATTAGTATCTTCTTCGATATTAGTCGCCAGCTTCCTTTCATAATTCATCTTTTCCTTCCTAATGACCTTCTTAGTTTCTTTCTGCAAGTTTTTAAAAGCTTCTCAATCCTCTACCTTCCCACTAGCTTTGGCTTCCTTGCATGCCCTCTCTTTTGCTTTTGCTTTGGATTTGACCACTTGTCAGCTAGGGTAGTGTCCATCTTCCATTCAAAAATGTCTTCTTATTTGGAATATATCTGTCTTGCACTTGCCCCATTTTTCGCAGAAACTCCAGCCATTGCTGCTCTGCTGTCTTTCCTGATAGTGTCCCATTCCAGTCAACCTTGGCTAGTTCCCCTCTCATGTCATTCAGTCCAGTATCTATTGATTTCTGTTTTAACTGCATCACACCTCTATTGCCCTGTAACTCATCCCATTGGCTATGATTATGCCTCATTTCCTACCTGTCCTTTCTATTATCTCTGTTGCATGCTATCTTTGATTTATTTCTGTTCTCCTCTTCCTATGACTCTGCTTCCCATCCCCCTGCCAAATTAGTTTAAACCCTCCCTAACACCTCTATTAAACCTGTCTTCTAGGATACTGGACTTCTTCGGGTTCAGGTGTAACCCGTCCTTTTTGACTTGAGGTAAGGCTCTACTGCACAGATACTAATGTTCATTAGTAGGTGAGCATGAATGAAGGTAGATGAGTGCAGGGCAGCGGATGTTGTCTGTTTGGTCCTTAGCTAACCCTTCAACAAGGTCCTGTATGGATTGTTGGTCTGGAAGGTTAATTCCCATGGAATTCAGGGAGAACTAGTTAGATGGATTCAAAATTGGCTCAGAGATGTGCAACAGAGGGTGTTAGCTGCAGGGTTTACCAACATTGAGGGAAAGATTATTGTCATGAGACATGCCCCTATTCTAATATTATTATTTTAGATTCAGTCCACTAAGGTGGTGTCATCTTATTTCCCATTGACTAAAGTATATAAGGCTCATGCCGGACTTCTTCAGTCGCCTGAGGTGGAAGAGACGCTGTTGTCCTTTTTTGCCACACAGCCAGTATGTACACTCCAGGTGAGATCTGCAAACTTGTAGATTGAGTTAGAGCAGAATATGACATACTGTCATGAGTATCACAAACATGAGAAAATCTGATGCTGGAGGTCCAAAGCAACACACAAAATGCTGGAGAAACTCAACAGGTCAGGCAGCATCTGTGGAAGAGTCCTGATGAAGGGTCTTGGCCCAAACTGTTGATTGTTTACTCTTTTCCATAGGTGCTGCCTGGGCTGCTGAGTTCCCCCAGCATTTTGTGCGTGTTGCTGTCATGAGTACTGTGAGGCGTCAATGTTGAAAATAATTGTGGCAGAAATGTTGCTGCTTATCCTTACTGATTGTGGTCTGTTGGTCAGGAAGTCACAGATCCAGTTGTGAAGGGAAGTCTAGGAATCTGCTGATGAGTTTTTCAAAGCCTGCTGGCCCCACTCTGACCTGAACCCACAGAAATGGAATGCAATCAAGCCAACCTCAATCCTGAGGGATGCCAAAGGAAAACTTCATAATCTGCCCAATAATGAGCTTCAAGGGCTGGAAGCTACCTCATACACTATTAAACAAATCATAGTGTCTTAATTGATTTTATCTGGAAATTGCAAAGCCAAGAAAATACTGTTGAAGCAGAGTTACTGTTGTGGTGAAGGAAATCCAAAAGACAATTTGTGTAAATCACAGGGTGTTAATGAGCTGATCATCTCTGCTTTTTAACCAAGGGAAAATTTTTGCCCAGCAAACTGTGGAAGAACTCCCTAATCTTTGAATGAGTGCTACAACATCCCATTTATTCACTCAAGTTGGCAAATAGTGCGTCAATACAGCGTTGCCTCTGAAGATGGCACTTCCATGAATGGAGCACTCCCTCAGTACTGCACCGAGGTTACGTTTAAATGCTTTTATGAAGATTTGAATTCAAACTCAAAAGCAAGAAATTTTTATCCACTGCAAAACAATTGACAGGTCACAATGTTAATTGACAGCTCTGGACAAGTAACCTCATAATTTCTAAACTTAAGTGAAAAATAAATCACAAAAGAATCAAAGGAAAAACAGTTTTCACACTTGAAATAAGTTACACAAGTGAGTAAGTACAAGTTGGAACCCTTATGTGTTGGTTCCTCAATAAAACCACTGACTCTTAAAATCACTTCTAAAGACTGTGGCCTTTTTTAAAAAACCTGGATGAGCCTGGATTGCTCTCATGTCTTGATAATTATGTATTCAATACTTGTTATAGTATGTTAAGCATAAAACATTAGGCTGATACTTAAGTGCAATATCTATGGAGTTAGATGAATGGTTAGAGGAGGACTTACGCCTTCTAGCTGCCTTCTCAAACAGATAGCTTGAGAGTCACCATGGTGCAGCTAGCAGAGCTACTATTTTGCAGTGCAAGATACCCAGGATCAACCTGTGTGGAGTTTGCATGTTCTCCCTGTTACCTTGTTTGTTTCCTCCGAGTGCTCCATTTTCCGCTCACATCATAAAAGCGTGCGGGATGATTGGTTTAATTGGCCCTCTATAATTTGTTCTGAGTGTACAGTAAAGTCTAGGGTAAGCTTGATGGGAATGTGAGGGGAGTAGAACAGTAGAGTGAGTGGGTTGGCATGGTGTCAGTGTGTTGAAGGGCCCGTTTCCATGCTGCGTCCCTTTAGACTCTCTATCTCAAATGTCCCTTGGTGTCATTTTAAAGAAGATCTTTTTGTGTGGGGCCAATACTGTAAACTCAGAACTCACCGAAGCATTATGTTGCTCGGTATTACCTATTATACATGCTCGCTACCTACAACAGTGTTATTAAAAGGGAAATACAGTGTGTTTTTAAAGTGGATACAATTAATTAGCTAAACATCAATATGGTGTGGTGACATAACTCTATTAATGTCATTAAATCTGACAATAGATTGTTATTGCATTGACCTTTATGGCAGTTTTCTGCTTATAAATTGGCTGCATCATTACATCAATGCAATGATAGGATTTTTAGATTGTTCTGGAAGTGTTGTGGCAGTAGCTTTATAAATAATAATCTTCCGTTCTCTGCTTTGAATCCATACCCTCAGTAATTTGTGATGCAAAGGAAGGGAGCTAAAAGATTCTGATAATTTCACGGTGATATCTTGAGTCAGAATTGGAACCACAGACAAAGCAATGCAGCAGTAGCTGAAGAAAGTGCTTTATAGATCACCAAACAGACGGAGATGGAGAGGAGAGAATGCTCAGACAGCCAAAGGCACAGGCTGTCAGAGAAGCAGACATCTCAGAGGAACCTGCTTCAGAATGCCAGGGAAATGAATCCTCTGGGCACATGGTAACAGTGACGAGACAACGCTGGAGGGCATAGGTTGAGTATCAGTGGACTTTCTCATTAATTAGCGAATAGGGAACTGGGTGCATAAGTATAAAATTCGAGCAGAATTTAATGGATGTGTTTACTGTCAGTCAATGATACAAAATCATTGACAGCTGAAGAAACACAAGGTTGGCAAATACTGCATTCGGCACACGCAGCGGACAGGGGCAAGCAAATAGTACACAGAGCCTTTCGCACAATATTTGTATCTTAATTAAGCTTTATTGAATTTTAAATTGATTTGACTTTGAACAGGATTTGGTCTTATTTAGATTTTTGAGTAGCAACCTTCATTGATGAGGCTATTTAAACATATACTAGCTGTGCCTCAGTGGGCAATGTGCTTGCCTCAAAAGGTTGTGGGCTCAAGTCCCACTCCAGAGACTTGAGCACCAATATCAAGCTTCACACACTGTGGCAGCACTAAGTGAGTGCCACTCAGTTGCAGGTGTTGTTAATGAAACACCCTCTATTGTTGGATCGTAAAACAAATGAATATATGAAAAGAGTTATCCCATTGTCTTGGCTAATACTTATCCCAAGACCCAAGATGCTGGAATCCGAAGCATCATGAAACGATCTGCTGGAGCAACTCAATGGGTCGAGCAGCATCTAAGTTCAAAGTTCAAAGTAAATTTATTATCAAAGTACATATGTGTCCCCATATACTGAGATCCATGTTCCTGCGGACTTTCACAGTAGATACAAAGAAGTGCTATAGAAAACCCGCACACAAAATGGGCAAACAACTAACGTGCAAAAGGCAAAAAGCTGGGCAAATACAAAAAAAGCACAAACAGAATAAAAATAATAAATAAATAAGCAATAAATATTGAGAACATGAGATGCAGAGTCCTTGAAAGTGAGTCCATAGGATGAGTGAATGTTAGGATGAGTGAAGTTATCCCCTCTGGTTCAAGAGCCTGTTGCAGGAAAGATCATAACTGTTCCTGAATCTGGTGGTGTGGATGGAATTTCTGACATTTCTGATCAAATTCCTGCATTAGGAAATTGAAAAGGAAATAGCCTGAATGAAGAGGAGAGATGGAGTGGTGAGACAGAAGCTCAAGATGATTGGAGGATTGAATATGTATCCATTATTGAATACAGTTGAAACAAATTTCCTGGTCATGATCACATCGCTCTTTGTGGGAGCTTACTGTATTGAACTATTGTAATGTAGGAAGAGGCATCTTCGTACATTACATTAGTTACATCAATATATTTGTTAATTAGAATCAAATTGTGTGTCTTTTAAATTGAAAACAATATTCCTGGCAACATTTCAAATAGTATGATTGTCCAGTATATTTATTTCTAATCATTAAATAAAGGGGTCACTATGTTCGTTCCCCAGTTAAACTGCCCACTGAAGGAGTGACTTGGTGTGGAGTTAATGATCTTCCCTGTTGTAGTTCTGGGTTCACCTATCTGCCTGCTAAGTTTGGATTCCTTCCCTATGGCAATGGTCTGTTTGAAATAGTTTAGTGATTTCATGGTTGCAATTGATGATACTAGCTCTTTTTCTCAAGCAACACAAAGTGTTGGAGGAATTTAGCACTCAGGCTGCATCTATGAAGGGAAGTAGTCAACATTTTGGGTCAGTTCGCCAATCACCTCTATGTTTTGCCTCTTCTCTCACTCCCTCCTCTTCACAATGGCAATTTCCCCTCTCCACCCACGGTCCAAAACATTAACTGTCCATTTCCCTCCAGAGACGCTGCTTGGCCTGCTGAGTCCCTCCAGTGTTTTGTGCATTACTTTAGATTTCCATCATCTGAAGTTCCATGTTGTCTCTAGCTCTTTTTCTCTCCAAGTGTATTGAATTGAGTTGACTTTATTTCTTACATCTTTCACATACGTGAGGAGTAAAAATGTTTATGCTACGTCTCTGTCTGAATGTGCAATATACAGATCATTATAATTTGTAATAAATAGTATGTACAGTAAGATATACAGCAGGATAGTTAATATAACATAGAAATACAGCTGTGTCAGCGTGAATTAATCAGTCTGATGGCCTGGTGGAAGGAGCTGTCCCAGAGCCTGCTGGTCCTGGCTTTTATGCTGTGGTACTATTTCCCAGACGGTAGCAGCTGGAACAGTTTGTGGTTGGGGTGACTCGGGTCCCCAATGATCCTTGGATCCTTTCGGCACCTTTTGCTGTAAATTTCCTGAAGAATAGGAAGTTCACATCTATAGATGCGCTATAGATCTATAGATGCCATTCCTGATGAAGGGTCTTGGCCCGAAACGTTGGCTACTCTTTTCTCACGGATGCTGCCTGACCTGCTGAGTTCCTCCAGCGTTGTGTACGTATTCTGTAGATGTGCTGGGCTGTCTGCACCACTCTCTGCAGAGTCCTGTGATTGAGTGAAGTACTGTTCCTCTACCAGGCAGTGATACAGCCAGTCAGGATGCTCTCAATTGTGCCCCTGTAAGAAGTCCTTAGGATTTGGGGACTCATGCCGAACTTCTTCAACTATCTGATGTGAAAGAGGAGCTGTTGTGTTTTTTTCACCACACAGCCGGTATGTACAGAACAAGTGAGGTTCTCAGAGATGTGTATACCGAGAAAATTAAAGCTGTTCACCCTCTTAACCCCAGATCCATTGATGTCAATAGGGGTTAGCCTGTCTTCATTCCTCCTGTAGTCCACAACCAGCTCCTTTGTTGTTGCGACATTGAGGGGGGAGGTTGTTTTCTGGACACCACTGTGTCAGGGTGATGACTTCTTCTCTGTAGACTGCCTCATTATTAGTTGAGCTAAGGCCTATCAATGTTTTCAGCTGCCATGGGGGAGTTTTTTTTCTCTGTTTCTCAAGATCATTAGTCCAGCCCCCGATCACTGGTATAGTAACGTGATTGCTGTATCGGCATAACCTCTGAATGCATACGCTGGATCAGTGTGTACATCAAAATAGCCACAATGTAAAACAGCTCAGGGGAAATTGGACAATCATAGGTGCTCAGCAAAAAAAAGCAAAAGAACAGGTCCTCTGCAAAAGCATAGTTCCTTTTTTAATGGAAAGTAATTAGGATTAAAATAAATAGCAGTAAAATTAAATAGTTGGTCAAATGATACAAACTGATTTCAATTGATCCACTGTTCACCCTCACCTATGCCCCAAGCATCATGTTTGGCAGATACTATCTGGTATTCTGGTGCCACAGCCACAGGCAGTTAAAATTACACATTTGTTTGTCTGTCTTTGTCTGTTTATGCATAGTTTGTCGAATTGTATTTCTATTTTCCCTGTAAATGTCCACAAGAAAACAAATCTTAATGTACTATATGGTAATATATATGTACTTTGATAATAAATTTACTATGAACTTTGAACTTTCACAGCTATTTGTGAAATGCATCTGGAAGGTGGAGTGTTTGTCACACTGTAATGCATTAAAGCTGGTTGCTCTGCACCTTTCACACTGAATAATGAATTAAATTAGCTGCAGGATTATGATTAAATCTGTGTTTATTGTGGCACTGTGACTGTTCCTGGAAGGAAGCAGCACAAATTTAATGCTTTTAACAACTGTGGAGAGGGTACTCTCTCATCAAAGAGGATATTTGTCAATAAAGGAAAACAAAACACTCCTGTAAGTGTTTAAAATAATCAAGATTATTATTGGCATCAACCTTAGTAGTTTTTTAATGTGAATAATGAGTAGTAATTATGCCACATCCAATCTCTGTCCTAAAACATTGCAGAGTTTACAAGTAGCATGAAAGGCCAACATTTTAATGCCTGACCCTTTAGTTTTCTTTGAGAAGGTCTTGGCAAGTAGCCCTCTGAAATATAGCAATCTGTGCACTGAAGATAATGTTCAAACAGCTGAGTGTTGTGCTGGGTCATTTCAGAGGGCAGTGAATAATCAGCCAGGTTACCATGAGTCTGGAGTCATATTCAGACCATTCTGGGTAGAGATGGCAGATTATTCCCCCTTGAAGGACATAAGCAGAGCTAAATGATTTTATTCTGGCATTCGGTTAATTTCATGATTACCATTAGCTTTTACACGTGACACAGCACAGGAACAAGCCCTGACACCTTTGATGTTGCACCAAACTGATAAGGCAAATGACACTAAATTCCTTCCGTCTCCATACTCCTTGATTCTCTGAATATTTATGTGCCTACCTAACAGCTTCTTAAACACCTTTATTATAACTTCCTTAACCAGTACCCCTGGCAGCAGATTCCAGGCATCTACCACTCTTTGTGGAACAAACTAACCCTGTACCTCTCCTTTGAAACTACCCTCCTTCACCTTAAATATATGCCGCCTAGTATTATACATTTGAACCTGAGGAAAAGATACTACCTGCCTAATCTACCCATGCATTTCATAATTTCATTAACTTCTATGAGGTGTCACTTCAGACTCCATTGCTCTATTTGTCCAATCTCTGCTTATAACACATTCACTCTAATCATGGCAGCATCCTGGTAAATATATATTGCACTGTTTTCAAACCCTCCTCATTCTACTTATAATGCTGCAATCAGAATTTAATACTTCATATGGGGCCTAATCAGATTTTTATAAACTTGCAATATATCTTCCTGACTCCTGAAGTCAGTGTCTTGACTATTGAAGACAAGCATCCAATATGTTTTCATTCAATTCCATATTTATTGGTTTGTATTTAAACAGTGACTTGGTGATGCAGCAGTTAGTATAGTTCTCTTAAAGGCCCAGGATTCTGGTTTGAGTCTGAAGCCTGGTGCTATCTGAGTGCAGTTTCCTGAGATCACTTAGGTTTCCTGCAGATGCTCCAGTTTCTTCTCACATCTTGAGGATATGCCTGTCAGTTAATGGCCTCAAGACAACACCCTCTCCCTCAGTTTCGGCTCGTCACTGAATTCAGGAAGTACAGTGGAGAAGACCAGCCCGTCTGAATCAATACGCTGAGGGTGGAGATGACTGAGAGCTTCAGTTTCAGAAGACCACTAGGAGTAGAATGAGACTATTCGGCCCATCAAGTCTGTTCTGCCAATCCACCATGGCTGATTTATTATCCCTTTCAACCCCACTCGTCTGCCGTCTCCCCGTAACCTTTGATACCCTAACTAACCAAGAAACAAGCAATTTCCACTTTAAAGATTGAAAGAAGATCTCACTAAGAATCAAGTGAGAATGTATGACCACGCTTTGCCCCCTGCCAGTCAGACTATCTTTATCCATGATAGTGTATTTCCTGTAATACCAAGTGCTCTTATCCTGTTTAGCAGCATCATGTGCAGCACCTTGTCAAAAGCCTTCTGAAAATCCAAATAAGATTCAAGATTGAAAAACTAAACAGCTTCCTCCCACAGGCAGTCAGACTGCTAAATAGCTGTTCTACCTGACTCTGCTTTGGACACTTTTAACTTGCACTGGACATTTATAACTTGATTTTAACTGACATGTGGCTGTTGTGTTTTACTATTTATTGTTATGTTTATTAGTTAGTGTTGCGTTTGTTATGTTATGATTGCACTGCCCCTGGGAAACGTTGTCTCATTCTGCCCTGCAGAGCTGATGTACGGTTAGAATGACAATAAAGTTTTAGTTTTGATGCTCCTGTAACGTTTGCCTGATGGCAGAAGAACAAACAGTTCATGGAGAGGGTGTGAGGGGTCTTTAATGATGTACCGTGTCTTCTGGAGGCATCGACTCTGAAAGAGGTCTTGGACAGAAGGTAGGGAGACCCCAATAACTTTCTCTGCTCCCCTAACCACCCTCTGCAAGGCTTTTTTGTCGGCAGCACTGCAGCTGGAGTACCAGGTTGTGATGCAAAAGGTCAGCACACTCTCAACCACGCCTCTGTAGAATGTAGTTAAGATGTTAGTGGGGAGTGATGCTTGTTTAAGTTTCCTCAGAAAGTGCAATCTTTGCTGGGCCCGTTTCACAATCCCAGTGGTGTTCCTGGACCAGGTGAGATTGTCCGAGATCTGCACCCCAAGAAACTTGATGTTTTCCACTCTCTCCACTGTGGAGCCGCTGATGCTGAGGGGTGTGTGCTCAGGCTGAGACCGTCTCAAATTGACGATCATCTCCTTGGTTTTGATGACATTAAGCATCAAGTTGTTGTCACTGCACCAGCTCTCTAGGTGTTTGACCTCCTCCCTAGCATCCACTGACTCTTCTCTATGTATCCTGCCTGTTATTTCTTCAAATAAATCAAAAACACATTTGTCAGACATGATTTCCTCTTAAGGAAACCATGCTGACTGCTGACTTTGGCCCATTTTATGCACCTCCAAGTACCCTAAAACCAAAGAAAGGGCATTTAACAGAGCAAAGATTAGTGGAAGTTAGGGGATTGGATAGCTTTCAAAAACCAACCAAAGGCAACTAAAGAAGTCATTAAGAAGGTAAAGATGGAATATGAAAAAAAGCTACCAATAATATTAAAGAGGATTCCAAAAGTTTCTTCAGATACATGAAGAATAAATGAGAGGCAAGTGTGGATATCAGACCACTGGAAAATGAGGCTTGAGAGGTAGTAATGGGGACAAGGAAATGGCAGATGAACTGAATAAATATTTTGTATCAGTCTTCACTGTGGAAGACACTAGCAGTATGGTGGAACTTCCAGGTGACTGGGGTCATGAAGTGGATGATGTTACCATTTCTCTTGGGAAACTGAAAGTTCTGAAGATACATAAGTCACCCAGACCAGATGATGTACACCCTAGGGTTCCAAAGGAGGTGGCTAAAGAGATTGTGGAGGCAGTAGTAATGATCTTTCAAGAATCACTAGATTCTAGAAGGTTCCAGAAGACTGGAAAATTGTAAATGTCATTCCACTTTTCAAGAAGGGTGAAAGGCAGAAGAAAGGAAACTATAGCCAGTTAGTCTGACCTCAGTGGTTGGGAGGATGTTGGAGTTGATTATTAAGGATGAAGTTTCAGGGTACTTGGGAGAACATGATATAATAGGTTGTAATCAGCATCCTTTCCTAAAGGGTAAATCTTGCCCGACAAATCTGTTGAAATTTTTTGAAAAAAAACTAACAGAATAAACAAAGGAGAATTGTTTGATGTTGTGTACTTGGATTTTCAGAAGGCCTTTGGCAAGGTGCCATACATGATTGGCAGGCAGCAAAGAGTGGGAATAAAGGGAGACTTTTCTGTTCGGCTGCCAGTGAATAGTGGTGTTCTACGGTGGTCTGTGTTGGGACTGGTTCTTATTACATAATATATCAATGACTTGGATGAAGGAATTGATGACTTGGTGGCAAAGTTTGTAGATGATATGAAGATAGGTGGAAGTGCAGGTTGTTTTGAGGAAGTAAAGAGGCTACAGAAGAACAAGCAGATAGGGAGAAGGGGCAAAGAAATGGCAGATGGAAGACAGTGTAAGGGAGTGTTTGGTCATGCACTTTGGTCGAAGAAATGAAAGGGTTGACTGTTTTCTAATTGGAGAGAAATACAAAAAGCTGAGACACAAAGGACTTAGGAGTCCTTGTGCAGATTCCCTAAAGGTTAATTTGCAGGTTGAGTCTATATGTAGGAAGGTGATGTTAGCATTCATTTCAAGAGAAATAGAAAATAAAAGCAAGGATGTAATGTTGAGATTTTATAAAGCACTGGTGAGGCCTCACTTGGAATATTGTGAGTAGTGTTGCACTCCTCTTGGAAAGGATGTGCTGAAATTAGAGAGGGTTCAAAGGAGGTTCACCAAAATGATTCCAGGATTGAATGGCTTTTTATATGGAGAGTATTTGATGGCTCTGGGCCTGTATTCACTAGAATTCAGAAGAATGAGGGGTGACCTAATTGAAACTTATTGAATGGTGAAAGGTCTTGATAGAGTTGATGTGGAGAGAATGTTTCCAATGGTGGGAGAATTTAAGACCAGATGACACAGCCTCAGAATAGAGGGGTGTCCTTTTAGAATGAAGATGAGGAGGAATTTCTTCAGCCAGTGAGTGGTGAATCTATAGAATTCTTTGCCACAGGCAGCTGTGGAGGCCAAGTCTTTATGTATGTTTAAGGTAGAGTTGATAGATTCTTGATTGGTCAAGGCATGAAATGATATGGGGAGAAGGCAGGAGGTTAGGGCTGAGAGAAAAATTGGATCAGCCATGATGAAATGGCAGCACATGGGCCAAATGGGCTTATTTTGCTTCTATATTTTATGGTCTCATTCTTAATAATGAACTCCAACGTCTTCCCAACTACTGAAGCCAGTCTGACTGGCCTATAATTTGTTTCTCTTGTCTTTTTGCATTCATAAAGAGTGGAGTGACATTTACAATTTTCCAGTCTTCCAGAATTATTCCAGAATCTAGTGATTCTTGAAAGGTCTTTACCAATGCCTCCACGATCTCTTCAGCCTCCTCTTTCAGAATCAAGGAGTGCAATCCATCTGGCTCAGATGACTTAACTACCTTCAGACCTTTCGGTTTCCCAAGCACTATCTCTTAAGTAATAGTGACTATGCTCAATTTCTTGCCCCTGACAGTCTCAAATTTATGACATACTTGTGTATTTCACAGAGAAGACTGATGCAATTGACCTTCTAAGTTCACCCACCATTTCTTTGTCCCCTGTTACTACCTCGCCAGTATCATTTTCTAGCAGTCCGCAATCTGTTCTTGCCTTTTTTTTACTCATTATATATCTGAAAAAACATTGGTGCCCCCTTTTATATTATTGAGTAGATTTATTTCATATTTTATCTTCTCTCTGTTTATTGATTTTTAGTTGACTTCTGCTGGCTTTTAAAGTCTTCCCAATCCTCGAACTTCCCACTGATTTTGATATATTATATGCCTTCTCTTTTGCTTTGATGCTGTCTTTGACTTCATTTGTCTACCATGGTTGCCTCATCCTCCTTTTAGAATACTTATACTGTTTCTAATCTTCTCTGTGGAAGACACTATAGTATGCTGGAAGTTCGAGAGTGACTAGAATATAAAAGCAAGGATGTAATGTTGAGTCTTTATAAAGCACTGGTGAGGCCTCACTAGGAGAAATGTGAGCAGTTTTAGGCTCCTTCTCTAAGAAAGGATGCGCTGACATTGGAGTGGGTTCAAAGGAGGCTCGCAAAAATGATTCTGAGATTCAAAGGTTTATGAGGTGTATTTGATCGCTGCAATTCAGAAGAATGAAGGATTAAAACCTATCGAATGTTGAAAGGCCTCGATAGAGTGGGAGTGAAGATGATGTTTCTATGGTGAAGGAGTCTAAGACCAGAGGACACAGCCTCAGAATAGAGAAAAGAAGGAATTTCTTTAGCCAGAGAGTGGTGAATCTGAAGAATTCATTGCCACAGGTGGCTGCGGAGGCCAGGTCCTTATTAATGTCACTGGGTATACTTAAGTCAGAGGTTGATAGGTTCTTGATTAGTTGGGGGATGAAGGAATACAGGGAGAAGGCTGGAGACTGGGGCTGAGGGGGGAAAGGGATCAGCCATGATGAAATGGTGGAGCAGACTTGATAAGCCAAATGTCCTAACTCTGTTCCTATATCTTATGGTCTTATCAAACCTGGTTCATTACACAACACCCAATCTAGAATTACCTTTCCACTCATGGGCTCAACCACAAGCTACTCCAAAAATCCATCTCATAGGGATTCTACAAATTCCTTCTCTTGGGATCTAGCAACTACCTGATTTTCCCAATCCACCTGCATATTGAAATTCCCATGACTATCATATCTTGGTCATTTTTACATAGATAGATAGATAGATAGATACTTTATTCATCCCCATGGGGAAATTCAACATTTTTTCCAATGACCCATACACTTATTGTAGCAAAACTAATTACATACAATACTTAACTCAGTAAAAATATGATATGCATCTAAAATCACCCTCTCAAAAAGCATTAATAATAGCTTTTAAAAAGTTCTTAAGTAGTTTACTTAAATACATTGAGTCCTAACCCCGGCACTTTAACATATCTTACTCCTGGCGGTTGAATTGTAAAGCCTAATGGCATTGGGGAGTATTGATCTCTTCATCCTGTCTGAGGAGCATTGCATCGATAGCAACCTGTCGCTGAAACTGCTTCTCTGTCTCTGGATGGTGCTATGTAGAGGATGTTCAGGGTTTTCCATAATTGACCGTAGCCTACTCAGCGCCCTTCGCTCAGCTACCGATGTTATACTCTCCAGTACTTTGCCCACGACAGAGCCCGCCTTCCTTACCAGCTTATTAAGACGTGAGGCGTCCCTCTTCTTAATGCTGCCTCCCCAACACGCCACCACAAAGAAGAGGGCGCTCTCCACAACTGACCTATAGAACATCTTCAGCATCTCACTACAAACATTGAATGACGCCAACCTTCTAAGGAAGTACAGTCGACTCTGTGCCTTCCTGCACAAGGCATCTGTGTTGGCAGTCCAGTCTAGCTTCTCGTCTAACTGTACTCCCAGATACTTGTAGGTCTTAACCTGTTCCACACATTCTCCATTAATGATCACTGGCTCCATATGAGGCCTAGATCTCCTAAAGTCCACCACCATCTCCTTGGTCTTGGTGATATTGAGACGCAGGTAGTTTGAGTTGCACCATATCACAAAGTCCTGTTTCCTATACTCTTCCTCCTGTCCATTCCTGACACACCCCACTATGGCCGTGTCATCAGCGAACTTCTGCACATGGCAGGACTCCGAGTTATATTGGAAGTCTGATGTGTACAGGGTGAACAGGACCGGAGAGAGTACGGTTCCCTGTGGCGCTCCTGTGCTGCTGACCACCGTGTCAGACCTACAGTCTCCCAACCGCACATACTGAGGTCTATCTGTCAAGTAGTCCACTATCCAATCCACCATGTGAGAGTCTACTCCCATCTCCGTTAGTTTGTGCCTTAAGATCTTGGGCTGGATGGTGTTAAAGGCACTAGAGAAGTCCAGGAATGTAATCCTCACAGCACCACTGACCCCATCCAGGTGAGAGAGGGATTTGTGCAGAAAATGCCTTTTCTATCTCCTGTGTAATTTGTATCCCATATCCTATCTACTGTTCTGAGGCCAGTATATAATTTCCATCAGAGTCTTTTTAACCCTTGCAGTTTCTTAACTCTACCCACAAATACTATACATCTTCCAATCCTATGTCACCTCTTTCTAAAGATTTGATTCCAATTTTTCCCAACCAAGCCACACCTAACCCTCTGCCTACCTGTCTGTCCTTTTGATAGCATTTGTATCCTCATGTTAAGTTCCCATTTCTGATCTTCTTTCAGCGATGACTCAGTGATGCCTGCAACATTTTACCTGGCAAGGTCTATCCGTGCTACAAGATCATCTACCTTATTCTGTATACTGCCTGCATTCAGCTATAACACCTTCAGGCCTGTAGTCATCACCCTTTTCGATTTTGCCCCCATATTACACTTTAGTTCATTCCATTGGCTACAATTATGTTCTTTCATCTGCCTGTCCTTCCTTACAGTCTCACTACACACTGTATCTACTTGTATACCAACTGCCCCATCCTCAGCCCCGTATCTTAGGTATAAATTTCACCAACAACTTGTCCTGATGCAGCCACACAGATGTTATGTCTAAGAAAGGACCAGCACCTCTACTTCCTCATACGTCTAAGAAATATCACCAATAACTATGCCTATCTTTACAGATGCATCCAATAAAGTATCTGGAATGTTTGGAATGATCTATTTGTATGGCATGCAAACAAAACCTTTTAGCTGTATCTCAGTGCAAAATCTTTTCACCATATCTCATTGCATGAGACAATAAAAAACCGATTACCAATTACCAAATAGTAGTTATCATTGGTGAAGAATAAAAGGAGGGCTGGTGAGCATGTTGCAAAGCTGAGAGAAATAAAAAAGGAAAATGAGACAAATGGGATTACTCTACTGGGTGCTTGTTTTGACTGAGTGGGCCAGAAGACCATCTTCAAGCTAAGGTATTTCTTAGAGGCTATGATGAGATTTGAATTGACAGCATGCCTCTGGGTTTCAGCCCAAATCTTTTGACAGCTGATATGTGAAGATGTGCTGACTTGACAGGAATTGCACCAAGGATTGTATTGAAGATTGTACCAAGTCTGCTCCATCATGGACACTAACCCTCCCAGCATTGAAGACACCATTAGAGGTGATGACTCACAAAGGCAGCATTCATCCTTAAAGAACTGCTTTACTTGGGATATGTACTCTTCTCATTGCTGCCATCAAGGAGAAGGTACAAGAGCCTGAAGACACACCCTCAATGTTTCAGAACAACTTCTTCCTCTCCATCATCAGATTTCTCAACAATGAACCTATGAACAGTACCTCACTATTTTTGCTCCCATTTTACACTACTTATTTAATTTAATTTTTATAAATGTTTCCTATTTTATTTTATAGTTCTTCTTAAAAATTGTTATGCATGTTTTTAAACATGCTTGTTTTTTGTGTTGATATTAAACCTGATTCTAATTCCAATTCTGAAATATTAAACACAAGGGATTTTGAAGACGCTGGAAAGCCAGAGTATCAGTTACAAAATGCTGGAGGAACTCAGCAGGTCAGGCAGTATCTATGGAAATGACTCAATGTCAATGTTTTGAGCTGAGACTTATAATTAGGACATAATATTTCTATTTGAGTGCAAAGTGGTCATGTGTTGCTATAGTGAGGTAATAATTAGTATTGTGTCAGTGCTAGAATAGAATGATTGAAGAGAAGTATTTATTCTTGAATCTGGTGATGTGGGACTTCAAGCTTCTGTACCAGTAAAATAAAATCCTTTTCCACCCCATCTTCCTCTATTCCCCTCTCTGATCTCTCACCTCTTCTCACTTGCCTATCACCTCCTCCTAGATCCTTTCCTTCTTCCCTTTCTCCAATGGTCCACTCTCCTCTCCTATCAGAATTCTTCTTCTCCAGCCCTTCATCTTTCCAACACACCTGGCCTCACCTATCACCTTCTAGCTATCCTTCTCCTACCCCACCTTTTTATTCTGGCATCTTCCCCCTTCCTTTTCAGTCCTGGAGAAGGTTCTTGGCCCAAAATGTTAACTGTTCATTCATTTCCATAGATGCTGCCTGACCTGCTGAGTTCCTCCAGCATTTTCTACACGTTGCTTTGGATTTCCACCATCTGCAGACTTTCTCATGTGTATATTCTGTACCTGAGATGGTAGCTGAGAAGGTGGCATTGGCCAGATGAGGTTTTGATGAGGTAGCGCCAAAAGTAGGCTTTGACCCAACTGGCTACAATCCCCACTAAGCCAAGCAATGTTCAGTCAGGTCTTCACAACTCCTCACAATGTGGCTTTGCTACTGGTCATCAGTACCAATCCAACTATTTTCTTGCCCCTTTTTATAGTTCATCTTGATTGTTACAGAAACTATATGAATCAAAATATGAATCAAAATTATTTCACAGCCAGAGGTATTAACTTCTGCATTCTCCTCAACCTCCCTGAACCACAGACAAAAGGAAAACTTCCAGGCTGATAATATTTTGGAAACTTTCAAAGACCCATTTGAAATGGTAAAAACAATGATGTTGTATTTCTCTCATCACCTTTCATTGCACAGTGCTGAACTCATCACTATGGCAACGGATCAGCTGTTGCAAGCTGATAACATAATCGCACTATCCTCCCCACAGGATCTTGCAGCCTCTTTACCTTCAGATTTGGAGAGCAGAGTTAATAATCCAATGCTGGAGGTTGACAAGTATGAGATAGGGCTTTTCAATAAGTAGAACATGACTCGCATTTCTATAGCACCTTTCTTGACAGGAGAAGCTTTGATCTGATGATTCATCAGAGAAGGCAGCATTCCCTCAGTTCTAGCAGTTGAAGTGCTGGTCTAAACCATCATGCTCAAGTCTCTGGAGTAGAACTTGAATCTTCAGTGTACAACTCATGGAGTCATAAAGGAATACAACATGGAAACAACCATTTTGGCCCATTGCAGCTACGCCGACTAAAGCTATTTCCATTTATCAGAGTTTGGCCCATATTTAAGTATTTCCTCTCCATCAACCTCTCCTAATATCTTTCAGATATTGTTATTTTGAACCATGCCCTAATAAAATTAGAGTCAGCATGGCTTTGTAAGGAGCAGGCTGCACCTCACAAGCCTGAGTTTTATGAGGTGACAATGCAAATTGATGAAAGTAGAGCAGTGAATGTGGTGCAAATTGAGTTTAGTAATGTGTTCGACAGGTTCCGCGTGGTAGTCTCATTCAGAACGTCATAAGGCATGGGATCCATGGACACTCAATTGATTCAGAATTCACTTGCTCACTGGAAGAAGAGGGTTTCAGTTGTTGTTGGTTAGTCATTAAGTCGAGTCTGACTCTTCGTGACCTCATGGATCATAAGGTTTTTCATGGCAAGATACAGAAGTAGATTGCCAAGCTTTTCTTCCATGCAGATACTGCTGCTGCCCAGGTTGGGACCCGGCTGGGTTTGAACTCAGGACCATCTGCCTTGAAGTCCAGTGCTGATGCCACTACACCACCAGGGTTTCAGTAGATGGAGCATATTCTGCTTGGAGGAGAGTGACCAGAATCAGAATCAGGTTTATTATCACCAGCATGTGACAATGTTCTGGATGATCTGTTCTGGGATTCCTGAGTTTTTTTTAAGTGATTTGGACAATGAAGTAGAAGGGTGGGTTAGTAAGTTTTCAGATGACATCAAGGTGGTGGTGGTGTTATGCATAATGTAGAGGGTTGTTGTAGGTTGTAAAGGAATATAGACAAGATGCAGAGCTGGGCTGAGAAATGGCAGATGGAGTTTAATCCAGAGAAATGTGAAGTGATACACTTTGGTGGATTGAACTTGAAAGTTGAGTACAAGGGTAATTTCAGAATTCTTATCAGTGCTGATGAACAGAGGGATGTTGGGGTCCACATTCATAGATCCCTCAAAGGTGCCGTGCAAATTGATAAGATGGTTAAAAAATGTATGGCGTGTTTGTCTCCATTGAATTCAACAGCTGTGAAGTAATGTTGCAAATCTAAAAATCTCTGGTTAAATCACACTTGGAGTATTGTGTTCAGCTCTAGTTATCTCACTATAAAAAGATGTGGAAGTTTTCGAGTGGGTGCAGAAGAGATTTATTAGGATACCATCTGGATTAGATAACGTTTTGAGGAAAGGTTGAGTAGACTAGGGATTTTCTCTTTGGAGCAAAGGAGGATGCGAGGTGACTATATAGATATGAGAAATATGGACAGTTAGAGCCTTTATCCCAAGATAGCAATTTCCAATATCAGAGACCATCCATTCAAGGTGAGTTTAGTGGAGGTGTCAAGGGTGGATTTTTTTTACACAGATAGGCTATTGCCTGGAACACACTGCCAGGGTGGTGATAGAGGCTGATATGTTAGGGACATTTAAGAGACTTTTTGACAGGGATATAGATATAGGAATAATGCAGGGTTATGTGCAGTGTAGGAGGGAAAGGTTAGATTGATTGTAGAGTAGATTTCTATAGCTTGGCACAACATTGTGAGTTGAAGGGCCTATATGTGTTAAAGGATGCAATTACATTGACAAGATACATTTGACTCCATTAGTGATATTGGTTGGAATAAATTTTAATTAAAACACTGGGGAGTTCAGTTCTTGCTCAAAATAATGCTATGGGAGCTGTTATGTCATAAGCAGGCAGGACCTTGGTTTAACAGCTTATTCCAAACCATTATCAGTACAGACCTTCCATAGTCCTTGCAATGGAAATGTGAGTCAAGTTAGTTCTGTCACCTTGTGAGGGTTAAGTCTTTATCTAAGCACTATACTGCCCCTGACAGGTGCCCCTTTTACAAAGCAACAGGCCCAACATATAGAAATGACCACAGCTTAATCTCATAATTCATAAACAATGCCTTGCGTTTGTGTAGTGCCCTCAATGTAGCAAAACACATCTGCATCCTTTACGATCCAACAAAATTTGTCTCTAAGAAGATTTTGGAAGTATGAATAGGAGCTTGGTCAGGGGGAAATGCTTTAGAGAGCACCTGAAAGTCGGAGATGGATAGAGAGGTACTTCCTGAGTTTGAGATCTAGGCAAGTGAATTATATAGAAGTGATGGGAGAAAGAATCAGAATCAGAAACAGAATCAGGTTTATCATCACCGGCATGTGACGTAAAATTTGTTAATGTAGCAGCAGCAGTTCAATGCAATATATAATAAAGAAGAGAAAAAAATTAATGATAATAATAATAAATCAATTACAGTATATGTATATTAAATAAATTAGAAAATGTGCAAAAACATAAATACTGTATATTTTTTAAAAATGAGGTAGTATAACCATATAACAATTACAGCACGGAAACAGGCCATCTCGGCCCTTCTAGTCCGTGCCGAACGCTTACTCTCACCTAGTCCCACTGACCAGCACTCAGCCCATAACCCTCCATTCCTTTCCTGTCCATGTACCTATCCAATTTTACTTTAAATGACAATATCGAGCCTGCCTCTACCACTTCTACTGGAAGCTCATTCCACACAGCTACCACTCTCTGAGTAAAGAAATTCCCCCCTCAAGTTACCCTTAAACTTTTGCCCCCTAACTCTCAACTCATGTCCTCTTGTTAGAATCTCCCCTACTCTCAATGGAAAAAGCCTATCCATGTCAACTCTATCTATCCCCCACATAATTTTAAATACCTCTATCAAGTCCCCCCTCAACCTTCTACACTCCAAAGAATAAAGACCTAACTTGTTCAATCTTTCCCTGTAACGTAGGTGCTGAAACCCAGGTAACATTCTAGTAAATATTCTCTGTACTCTCTCTATTTTGTTGACATCTTTCCTATAATTCGGTGACCAGAACTGTACACAATACTCCAAATTCGGCCTTACCAATGCCTTGCACAATTTTACCATTACATCCCAACTCCTACACTCAATGCTCTGATTTATAAAGGCCAACATACCAAAAGCTTTCTTCACCACCCTATCCACATGAGATTCCACCTTCAGGGAACTATGTACCATTATTCCTAGATCACTCTGTTCTACTGCATTCTTCAATGCCCTACCATTTACCATGTATGTCCTATTTGGATTATTCCTTACCAAAATGTAGCACCTCACACTTATCAGCATTAAACTCCATCTGCCATTGTTCAGCCCACTCTTCTAACTGTCCTAAATCTCTCTACAAGCTTTGAAAACCTACTTCATTATCCACAACGCCATCTACCTTAGTATCATCTGCATACTTACTAATCCAATTTACTGCCCCATCATCCAGGTCATTAATGTATATGACAAACAACATTGGACCCAATACAGATCCCTGAGGCACACCACTAGTCACCAGCCTCCAACCTGACAAACAGTTATCCACCACTACTCTCTGGCATCTCCCATCCAGCCACTGTTGAATCCATTTTACTACTTCAATATTAATACCTAACGATTGAACCTTCCTAACTAACCTTCTGTGCGGAACCTTGTCAAAGGCCTTACTGAAGTTCATATAGACATCATCCACTGCTTTACCCTTGTCAACTTTCCTCATAACCTCTTCAAAAAATTCAATAAGATTTGTCAAACATGACCTTCCACGCACAAATCCATGTTGGCTGTTCCTAATCAGACCCTGTCTATCCAGATAATTATATATACCATCTCTAAGAATACTTTCCATTAATTTACCCACCACTGACGTCAAACTGACAGGCCTATAATTGCTAGGTTTACTCTTAGAACTCTTGTTAAACAATGGAACCACATGAGCAATACGCCAATCCTCTGGCACCATCCTCGTTTCTAATGACATTTGAAATATTTCTGTCAGAGCCCCTGCTATTTCTACACTAACTTCCCTCAAGGTCCTGAGGAATATCCTGTCAGGACCTGGAGATTTATCCACTTTTATATTCCATAACAGCGCCAGTACTTCCTCCTCTTTAATCATGATAGTTTCCATAACTTCCCTACTTGTTTCCCTTACCTTACACAATTCAATATCCTTCTCCTTAGTGAATACCGAAGAAAAGAAATTGTTCAAAATCCCCCCCCATCTCTTTCGGCTCCACACATAGCTGTCCACTCTGATTCTCTAAGGGACCAATTTTATCCCTCACTATCCTTTTGCTATTAATATAACTGTAGAAATCCTTTGGATTTATTTTCACCTTACTTGCCAAAGCAACCTCGTATCTTCTTTTAGCTTTTCTAATTTCTTTCTTAAGCTTCTTCTTACATTCTTTATATTCCTTGAACACCTAATTTACTCCATGCTGCCTATATTTATTGTCGATATCTCTCTTTTTCCGAACCAAGTTTCCAATATCCCTTGAAAACTATGGCTCTCTCAAACTTTTAACCTTTCCTTTCAACCTAACAGGAACTTAAAAGATTCTGTACCCTCAAAATTTCACTTTTAAATGACCTCCATTTCTCTATTACATCCTTCCCATAAAACAAATTGTCCCAATCCACTCCTTTTAAATCCTTTCGCATCTCCTCAAAGTTAACCTTTCTCCAATCAAAAATCTCAACCCTGGGTCCAGTCCTATCCTTCTCCATAATTATATTAAAACTAATGGCATTGTGATCACTGGACCCGAAGTGCTCCCCAACACGTACCTCCATCACCTGACCTATTTCATTCCCTAACAGGAGATCCAACACTGCCCCTTCTCCAGTTGGTACCTCTATGTATTCCTGCAAAAAACTACACTGCACACATTTCACACACTGCACACATTTCACAAACTCCAAACCATCCCTCCCTTTTACAGTATGGGCTTCCCAGTCTATGTGTGGAAATCCAAGGGTTTCCAAGGGTTCAATTGTCCATCTAGGAACCGGATGGCAGAGAGGAAGAAGCTGCTCCTGAATCGCTGAGTGTGTGCCTTCAGATTTCTGTATCTCCTACCTGATGGTAACAGCAAGAAAAGGGCATGCTCTGGGTGCTGGAGGTACTTAATAATGGATGCTGCCTTTCTGAGACACCACTCACTAAAGATGTCCTGGGTACTTTGTTGGCTAGTACCCAAGATGGAGCTGACTAGATTTACAACCCTCTGCAGCTTCTTTCGGTCCTGTGCAGTAGCTCCCCCATACCAGATATAGATGCAGCCTGTCAGAATGCTCTCCATGGTATGTCTATAGAAGTTTTTGAGTGTATTTGTTGACACGCCAAATCTCTTCAAACTCCTAATGAAGTATAGCCGCTGTCTTGCCTTCTTTATAACTGCATCAATATGTTGGGACCTGGTTAGGTCCTCAGAGATCTTGACACCCAGGAACTTGAAACTGCTCACTCTCTCCATTTCTGATCCCTCTGTGAGGATTGGTATGTGAAGCTGGTGGAGCCAAGGAGTCTCAAATAATTTCCTTAACCAGAAGCAATGATTTCAGGTGAAGATTTGATAGTAACTCACCTTCCAACACCAGGTTCAAGCCGGTTTGTTCCTGCAAGTACATTTATGAAAATCAATAATTGGCCAAGTTACTCCTGTATCCATTTGCAAGTGTCAGGGTTTTAATTTGTGTTATTTGTGATTTGAAATATTAATAAGTGACTTGACATAATCAAATTCAGCTGCTTGTGGCAAAACAGCCTTCAACTGCTTGAAACATTTATGCAAATTAAAAATGAATAAGTTGTATATTCATGACTGGAAGAGTAAAATGAAACAAAATTGACCATTGTTTCCCTTCTCCCATGTTAATAATTTTAATAATGTTGTTGTTGAGCTGTCGTCACTTCTTTATGCTGAGGCAGTTGCTTTGTCAAAGGGGCATCTCTCACTGACAGAACAATACGTGGTTAGAGACCAAACCCACACTGAAGATATTTATACTAGGTCAGTAGGTAAAATGAGCTACCAGAGGAAGGGGTTGAGTGAGCTATAGTAACAACATTATAAAGGTAACAGATTAGCCCTATTTGTCACATATACATTGAAACATGCAGGAACATGGATAGGAAAGGGTTAGAGGGATATGAGCCAAATGAAGACAACTAGGTCTAGCCTAGATGGGAATCTTGGTCAACATGGACCCATTGGGCTGAAAGGTGCATCACTGTGTAGCATGACTCTGTGATTCTATGGTTTTAACTAGTTACATGTTCCAGTCAGAAGAGAGAATGTCAGGACATTCCCATTGCCAGTAGCGCAGGAGTGCTGTGTTGTTACTAGTTTTGAATAAAATATCAAATTCAAATCCTTCTGTCCTTTAGAGTATAGCAGCTCATATGGCTATTTTGAAGAAGAATTGAAGGAATGTTTTAGGTGTTTCAATGACTATTTATCTGTATCCAATGTCACGAGTGGACACCAGTAGTCTTGGTGAAAACGCGCTGATTTCTGTCAATATGACAGCATCTTACATGTTCTTTGACAAATGATGTAGCCTCAGGTTAAGAACAATGGTTCTGTGTTATATTCCAGTTTCACTTCCATATTCCAACGATGCTTTGGGTCATGTTGTAGAACAGAAGCACCTGGGAGTACAAGTATATGGTTCCATGAAAGTGGAGTCACAGGTTGATAAGGTGCTGAAGAAGTCATTTAATACACTGGCTTTCATAAGTCAGGGCAATAAATATAAAATGTCATGATTTGGTTGTATAGGACATTGGTGAGGTCACACTTGGAGCATTGTGCTTAGTTTTTGCTGTCCTGCTATAGGAAAGATGTCAGCAAAGTGGAAAAAAAGTGCAGAAAATATTTACAAAAATATTGCCAGGACTTGAGAGACTGTTGTAGGGAGAAGTTGGACAGGCTGGAAGTTTATTCTTTAGAACATATGAGACTGAGAAGTGATCTTATAGGGGTGTATAAAATCATGAGGGACATAGATAGGGTGAATACACTTAGTCTTTACCTAAAGACAGGGAATCGAGAATTAGAGAGCATAGGTTTAAGGTAGGAGGAGAACTTGTGCAGACAACTTATTCACACAGAGGGAAGTATGTTTATGAAATGAACTGCCAGAAATAGGTACTATAGCACCTTTTGAAAGACAGTTGGACAGTTACATGAATTGGAAAGGATTAGAAGGTTATGGGCCATATGCTGGTAAATGGGACTAGCTTGGATGAGGCATCCTGGTCTTTATGCACCATTTGTAGCAAAGTACCTGTTTCTTTGTTATAGAACTATGCCTCTTCTGATATGTGCTTGGATTGACTTCAATGGAACTGAATTTTGGATGCAGTATACAACACACAATGACTGCCACCAGACACTATAAGCAGGATCCACTCAACTTCCTAAACCACAGCCAACTACTTAGGACTGAGGAGCGAATTACTGTCTTCAGCTGAAGTATTGTGAATGCTTGGAAGTTTCTACTAGATATTGTGGGTGCACAATGGTTGTGTATATTCTAGGGCGTGGATGTGAATATGGAGTTAAAGTAGTGGATTAGGCATGACATTATATTACAGAGTGCTCAAATGTTACCTTCTACACCATGAGCTTTTTTACTGCAATAATCTGTCATGCAACACCTTATCGAAATGCTCTCTGGAATTCTTGTACTTGTGCTATTGTACAGTAAAATCATGCTTGATACATGACCTGCTCCTTTCTCTAATGTCCTTACCTAACTGATTCAACCACTCCCAAAGCAAAAACTGAACACTGAAAAAAATGTGCGCAATAAAAGCTCCTGATTAACCAAAATGTGGTCAAATGCTTGAGATTTTGACAGGTTTTGAGGGACAGGTTAAAAGAGGAGATGGATATGGTGACTGAGAATACCAAAAGTAACGCACAGATTAGTCTGTGTTCTTTGAATATAGAGAGGAAAACATTTGACTGCTCTTTTCAATTTGTGAAGGATTTTGGGGATTTTGTTCATGACTTAAGGAAGGCCACTCTATTGCATCTTGGATCTCCCTGCCGGTAATGAAACACTTGAAACTTAATCACTGTTGTAAATGAAAAATCTTCTTCCACATCAAGAGCTTTGCTGCTCATTCCCAGTCCAAGCCCTTGCTCTCACTAACGATGTTACAAAATTACAGAAAAAGTCACAGGAGGAAAAGGTTTAAAGCAATATCCTATCTCTGTCTACACTTTTCACTGCCTCGATAAAGTAGCTAACATATTTAAAGAAACCGTCAATGCTGGACATTCTCTCTTCTTCCCCTCCTATCAGGCAGGAGATAAAACACTAGGACTGCGTGTATCCTGCTATCATAGGGCTATTATTTGATCTCTTTGTATGTTAAGACAAACTCTTGACCTCAGAATCCATTTCATCCTGGACTTGCACCTTATTGTATGCCTACTCTGCGCATTCTCTGTAACTATAGCATTTTATTCTGCACTCTGTCATTGCTTTTCACTTGTACTATCTTATTACACTGTCGTGAAGAAATATCCTGAATGGATCATGCAAAGTGAAGTTTTTTGCTGAACCTTGGTACTTGAGACAATAATCAACCAAATTTACTTATCTGAAACTATCTGATTTTTTTTCTTATTGGACAAATAACCCAGCTACACAGTTATCAGTTGTCAGCATTTCACATGATTCAAGCAGTTTATTATCATTGCAACTCATTGTAAGCCCCAATCTGCTGTGGTGGCATTTCCAGCATCTGCAGAATCTCTTGTGATTTTTACAATCATGTTAGCGTGAGCAAACCAGAAAAGAAAGAAAATGCAAACTCTTTTGCAAAGGACATAAATAAACATTGAAAGCATATCCATCTCATTAAGATAGAATATGAAGTATTTGGTTGTTTCTTTTAATTCATATTTTAAGTTTTTTCTGCACGTGAATCACAATGTTTATATTTGTTTTAGGGTCAGTGATTGCTGAGCAGTGGACTCGAATGCAATTAATCATTTACTCTGACCTCCTGCAGCAATACATAAGATTTTTTAAAGTATAAGAACAGCACCTTATTTTCTGTTGTGCATATACACTCAATGGCCACTTTGTTAAGTACATCCTGCACTTAATAAAGTAGGCACTGACTGCCTGCTCGTAGTCTTCTGCTGCTGTAGCCCATCCACTTCAAGGTTCAATGTGTTGTACATTCAGCGATGCTCTTCTGCACACCACTGTTGTAGTGCATGTTTATTTGAATTCCTGCTGTCAGTTTGAACCGATCCAGCCATTCTCCTCTGACCTCTCTCAATTAACCAGGCATTTCCACTGACAGAAATGTCACTGAATGGATGTTCTCTGTTTTTCGCACCATTCTCAGTAGAGACTGTACATGAAAATTCAGGAATATCAGCAATTTCTGAGTTATTTAAACCACCCCGTCTGAAATCCACACTCATTCCATGGTCAAAATCACTTAGAATTATTCCCATTCTGATGTTTGGTTTGAACAACAACTGAACCTCTTGATCATATCTGATTGCCTTTGCTACCACATGATTGGCTGATTAAATATTTGCATTAATGTACAGGTGTATCTAATAAAGTGGCCACTGAGAGTTACGTCTTTGTATGAGGGTGACCTTATAGCGGTGTATCGAATCATAAGGGGTAGAAACAAGATGAAGGTACATAGTATTTTTCTCAGGGATGGAGAACTAAAAACTAGCGCATGATACATAAAAAATATTGTGAACCCCTGGTTTAGAAGGGTAAGGGCCAAATGCAGCCAACTGAGACTCGTTTAGATAGAATCTTCATTAACGTGGGCCAGTTGGGCATATGGGCCTGTTTCTGTGCTGTATGACTCTATAACTCTTCTGATACAGTATGTGCTTGGATTGGCTTCATTATAACTGAATTTTGGACACAGAATACAATAAAAATAGGACTAGTTTAGATGGACATCTTAGTCGTCATGAACCGGTTGTGTCGAGAAGCCAAACTCCATGTTCCATAAATCTAGGACTCCATGAGTCTAAGACTCAGAAGATCTGGTAACAGCTCCTCACAGAGGCATTGTAAGTGGAGCAGGGGATTGGGGCAATAGTTGGCCATTTCTCCACTGGAGCCTACTCTGTCATTCTGCACGCTGCAGGTAATCCAATTATGTTCTCAATTCCCCTTCTGTTCATGCATAAACGTTCAGTCCACTATGCTCCACAAATCAGTCTATCTTGGCTTTGAACAAACTCAATGACACCACCTCCACAGCTCTCTGTGGTAGAGAATTCTAAAGAATCATAACCCTCTGACACCCTCTTCACTCAGATGCTAGTGGGTACCTGGAATATGCTGAGAAAGTGGTGGAAGCCGAGTCACTGACAGCGATCAAGAAGTTCCTAGATGAACACTCGAATTGTCCTCAAAGGGAAAGCTTCAGGACAAGTTCTGGATTGTGGAATAATTATGCATGGTCGCCTATGTATTGAACTGCTGTAGTGGCCCATGGGCCTGTTATCATGCTGAATGACCTTGACAAGTTTCTCCTCAAATTCCCCTTAAATGAATTGCCACTTATTCTGAAACATTACTGTCTAACCCTACACTCCCCCACTGGGGGAAATCATTTTCTCATATCTACCCTGTCACGGACTCTCAGAATCTCAAATAATTCATCCAAAGCCAGAAGTTAGTAACGGGACAGCTTTGCATAGACAAGGAGTATTGATTATAAATAAATGTGATAGAGTGGAACATAAACACGATAGGTTCTGCAGGTTCTGGAAATCCAAGGAAACACACACAAAGTGCTGGAGGAACACAGCAGGTCAGGTAGCATCTCTGGAAATGAATAAACAGTTGACATTTCAGGCTGAGACCCTTTTTCAGAACTGGAAAGGGAGGGGAAAGATGCCAGAATAAAAAGGTGGGAAAAGGGGAAGGAGGACACCTAGAAGGTGCCAGGTGAAGGCTGGAGAGGAAGGAATCTGATAGGAGAGGAAAGTGGTCCATGTAAAAAAAAATAGAAAGAAGGAGGGGCACCAGGGGAGATGATAGGCAGGTGAGAAGAGGTAAGAGGACAGAGTGGGGAATAGAAGAAGGAGGAAGTGGGGGGGGGGTGGAAATTTCCAGAAGGAGAAATTGGTGTTCATGTCATCAGGTTGGAGGCTACCCGACGGAATATGAGGTGTTGCTCTTCCCTCCTGAGAGTGGCCTCATTGTGGCAGAAGAGGTGGTCTTGGTTTGACATGCCAGAACTGGAATAGGAATTAAAATGGTTGGCTACTGGGAGATTCTGCATTTGGCAAGTGGAGCGGAGGTGCTTGACAAAGTGGCCTCCCAACATAGAAGTCGCAGAAGAGATTACATAACCAGAGGTGGTAGTGGAATTAGATGCAATTACTGTGTTTAAGATACATCTTAACACATGTTTGAGTAGGGAAGGCATAGATGTATGTGGACTAAATGAGGGGAAATGGGAATATCAGAGATGGGCAAAAATGGTCTCTATGGATGGGGTGAATCAAGGGACCCTTTGCTGTGCTGTACAGTTGATGACCCTAACATCAGCTTATTCCTCCAAACACATAAGCAGTAATTATTCTTCCTCTTATCATAGGAACCTGCCGTGAGTCACTGACCCTCTGAGCTAATGCCTCTTAACTCAGCATGGTCTCATCAAACCCTGTACTAGCAGGACCTCAGGCCCTTGCAATACAGGCCTAAATCCATCACATTTATGGATCAGGTTTTTTCTTGTCAAATGGAGCAGATTTGTAGTGAAAGATATCTTGAGGCCTAAAGCCCACTCCTTGAACCCACTCCAGCTCCTGCGGCTGCGAGAGTTTGCAGTAACACTCTCTGCCACCTCCTCCCTCGCTTTCCGCACCAGATACCACTGAGCCATAGCCATTAGACTCATGCAATGCGACCCTCCTCTTCCTGAGTTCCTTGCAGGAGGCCTCCCAGCACCTGCCTGATAAACCTGACTTCTTTCGTTCTATTTCTCAGGAATCCTGCTCAGATTCCAGCTGCCCTGGCCCACTAAATACTATTCCAGCTGTTCTAATTGCAGCTCACAACTGATTATGAAGATTACTGCATCTTCCGCTTGATTGGCCAGCCTACTGTTTGGGGATTAAAGTGCTTGTTTTAAGGCACCCCCCTGAAAGCAGTGAAATGAAGAGTTTAGAAGCTTCCTTTTGTTTCCCTCAGAAGCCCGCAGTAACCCTCAGTTAACCCCTTAAGCTGGGAATCAATAGCAATTTCCAGCCTTCAAGTTTATATTCTTCAGGGCCTGAATCTTCATCCTGAGCAAAAATACAGTAAATCATTGTGTCTGAAAGGTTATTGTAGCGATATTTTTTGTGAAAATTCTAATTGCACTTAAACTTACTTCTCATTGTAATGTGTTTTTTGTATCACTCCCCAAGATTAAATTACCGGGATAACACTCTGCAAGCAAACTAGTTTCCTCAACATTTAATGATTCCTTTTGTAGCAGCAATGTGCATTTTCATCTGATGATTGCAATATTTTCACCCCAGTGAAGATGTATAAAAGTTAATACAGGATGGAAAAAAAAAGACTTTTTATTTACAGTGTTTGACGGTAAGTAATGAGGAACTAAAGTTCACAGAATCAAAAAATAATGAAAAGCAAATGTGCTGGAGAAATTAGTTTAAAATAACTAAAAAGATTACTATAGGGATTAAGATGAAAGCAGAAAGGATAGAAGTATTATCATTGCAACAAGAATCACAATAAATTTCTACTGTAAAAAAGATTTAAATATATGATACTTCATCTCTAGGTTACCTTTAAAAGGAATGGATTTCTTACAGTAAGTGAGTTGATGTCTTTGAGGATGAGTAAGTGCAAGAAATGCAAAGCAAGAAGGATTGATATAAGACTGTCACCACGAAATGCAATGTTGAAATCAGGAGAACCATCATTATCCAAAGGGTGATGAGAATGTGGAACTCATTGACACAGGAAAAATCCAAAATTCAAAATAAACTTATTATCAAAGTACATATATGTCACCGTATGCTACCCTGAGATTCATTTTTACTCCGGCATATATAGTAGAACAAAAAAAAAACAACAGAATGAATGAAAAACTACACACTAGCAAAGACTGACAAACAACCAATGTGCAAAAGAAGGCAAACTGTGCAAATACAAATAACTAAATAAATAATACTGATAACATGAGTTATAGAGTCCTTGAAAGTGATTCCATAGGCTGTGGAATCATTTCAGAGTTGAGGTGAATGAAGTTATCCAGAATGGTTCAGGAGCCTGAGATAGAAGGATAATTGCTGTTCCTGAACCTGGTTGTATGGGACGTAAGGATCCTGTACCTCTTTCCCCAATGGAGGAGAACGTGGCCTGGTTGGTGGGGTTCCTTGAAGATTGATGTTGCTTTCTTGTGGCAGTGTTCCTTACAGAGGTTCTCAATGCTGGGGAGGGTTTTTTCCTAGGACGGACTGGGCTGTGTCCACTGCTTTTTGAATGCTTTTCTTTTCTTAGGGTTGGTGTTCATATACCAGGCAGTATTGCAACCAGTCAGGATATGCTCCAGTTTTAAGAGAAATTGGAATATGAAATGTGAGGGATTTTACACAGTGAGTGGCGGGTGCCTGGAATACACTGCCATGGTGGTAATGAAGGCAAATACAATAGAGACAATTGAGAGAATGATAGAACCATAGAACCATAGAACACTACAGCACAGTACAGGCCCTTCAGCCCTCCATGTTGTGCCGACCCATATAATCCTTAAAAAAAGTACTAAACCCACACTACCTCATAACCCTCCATTTTTCTTTCATCCATGTGCCTGTCCAAGAGGCTCTTAAATACCCGTAATGTTTTAGCCTCCACCACCATCCCTGGCAAGTCATTTCAGGCACTCACATCCCTCTGTGTATAAAACTTACCCCTGATGTCTCCCTTAAACTTCCCTCCCTTAATTTTGTACTTATGCCCTCTGGTGTTTTCTATTGGTGCCCTGGGAAACAGGTACTGACTATCCACCCTATCTATGCCTCTCATAATCTTGTAGACCTCTATCAAGTCCCTTCTCATTCTTCTATGCTCCAAAGAGAAAAGTCCCAGCTCTGCTAACCTTGCTTCATATGACTTGTTCTCCAAACCAGGCAACATCCTGGTAAATCTCCTCTGCACCCTCTCCATAGCTTCTGCATCCTTCCTATAATGAGGTGACCAGAATTGAACACAATACTCTAAGTGCGGTCTCAGCAGAGATTTGTAGAGTTGCAACATGACCTCTCTACTCTTGAACTCCATCCCCCAATGATAGATAGGAGAATATGAATGAGGAGAGAATGGAGGCATATGAGCATTGGTTGTGCAGGTATTAGTTTAGTTAACAATGTATTTACCAGTTTAATTAGTTTGACACAGCATAGTGAGCCAACGGGCTTGTTACTGTGCTTTAATATTCCATGCACTATGCTGTAGATGGGAATTATCTTTCATAGATCTTTGCAAAGGCAGGTATAACATATTTGCAAGGGCATTAAGAAACATATGCTTATTTGCAATTCAGAACTCTTGAACTATTTACACATTAAGCCTTCAAGTTCCTGTTGCAGGTGTACAGACGAGTGACTGTGACATTCTTACATAGCAGGAAAACAGTCACTACACATGACTCTCCTGTCTAATCAGGATGACTATTTCAATACCCACAAGTATACAAAGATAACAGCTTGCCCATGCAAGGAACGCCATATTAGACACAGAAGTATCGGTTAGAGGAAGAATGGTGACAAATGAGAGGCTTGCCGGGTTGTGACTTTTGTGTTCCTGTTGTGGTTCTTAGGCAGAGAGAGAAGGAAATTAATTAAGTGAGTTGAGATAATATATGAGTTTCACACTAGGGGCATAAACATTGGCATAGTCCAGTTGGGCCAAACAGTCTCCTTCTACGTCAAAAACCCTGTCATTCTTTGGAATTCTAAGCTCTATCTAAGAAATAGAACACAGAATGTAGAACAGGACAGCGCTAGAACAGGCCCTTCAACCAATAACCCCTGTGCTGACCATGATGCCAACTTAAACTAAATCTATCTGTCTGCAATAGAATATAAAACATAGTGTGGAACTTTGCAATATGTTACGTGAACTAGCACTGTCTTCTACACATTGCTGTAAGGGGATAGCATTCAGATTAAATTAACTTTGTGCTTTAGATCTTTAAAAAAATCAAATCTTTGAAACTAGATCAATGATTTCTTTAAAGCTAAGGAAAAAACTGTAAAGTGTATAAATAACACTATCTGAACTGAGGGGTCATTGACTTTACTTTGCATCTAAGAGAGAAAGTATTCTTATAAAGGAATGATCTGCTAGATTTTTGTGCTCACTCTGGAGTGGGACTTAATCTCACAGCTTTGAGATGAGGATGTGATTGAGTCAATGTCCAATGAACAATGCAATAACAGGACTGAAACGTGGCCTTGAAATTGTGTAAAGTTAAGAATTTTCATTAATTTCATGATGATGTCCTTGAGATACATTAAAATGATTCACAGCCAAGAGAACATAATGAATCAGAACAGGAGAAAGCCATCTAGTCTCTTGGGTCTGTAAGAGCACTGGTGTTCATTTTGCTCAACATTACCTGTCTGCCCAAGCCTTATGGTTCCTGTAAAATCCAAGATAATTTACTGATCTTGGAACTAAATTTGCTTATTGACTTAGAATCCACAGCCCTGTTGGGCTCATCCCAGAGATTTATACTGAACATTACCAATAGACTGCCTTGGCCCAATCACATCAATACCTTTACCAAGAAAGCACACCGGCATAAACCCCTCATTACATCAGCAGCACTGCAGTGTGAACTACGAGCAGTTTCAAACTTCCAGGAATACTCGTCTTGCACAACCTCTCATAATGCTAGAGCACATCCCGGAACTCAAACCTCACCAACGTCTCTGCTTTCTGAGGAGGCTGGACTGTGCACATTAATTCCCAATGTCCTTCTACAGATACACAGTAGAGAGCTTCCCTAACATGCTGCAACACTACACAGGAAGGAAACTGCACTGCACCAGACAAGAAGGCTTTAAAATGGCTAATCAGAACTGCCCAATGCATTACCGGCACCAGCTTACCCAGCTCCAAGAACATATACACAGAACGGTGCCAGAAAAGGGCAAGTAACATCATGAAGGATCCCACCCACCCAGCTCATGGACTGTTTGTCCCACCGTCATGAGGGAGGAGGCTATGTCGCATCCATGTCAGGACTATCAGAATCTAACTCAGTTACTTTCCCCAAGCAGTAAGGCTGATCAACACCTCCACACCCCCATCACCACTACTTTATCATTTCTGTCAGAGTCGTCTTATGGAAATACAAACAATCTATGTCTATAAGTTGCCTTATGCATTTATATTTATTGTGTTTTTTATTATTATAGTATACTTTATTGTTTTGTGCTGCATTGGATCTGAAGTAACAATTATTTTGTTCTCCTTTACACTTGTGTACTGGAAATGACATTAAGCCACCTTAAGTCTTGAATCTCAGGAGAGTATAAAGAAATTTGACATATGTCCTTTGACATTCACCAGATTTTAATTGATGCATCATGGAAAGAGTCCTACCCAGATGCATCTCAGCTTGATATGGAAACATCCCTTCCTGAACTATAAGAAACCTATGAGGAGTTGTGGACACCACTCAGCACACCACAGAAACCAGACCCCTCCTCATGGATTCTAAGTACACTTCTTGCTGCATTGTCAGCTAATACCCACTCACCACAAACCTTTTCTCTTCTCCCCTCTCCTGCCAAGCAGAAGGCTGAAAACTCATACCAACTGACTCAAGGACAGCCTCTTTCTTGCTAGGAGAGCACAGAATGATAAGATGGACTCTTGACCTCACAGTCCACCTTTTTATGGCCTTGCACCTTAATGCCTGCAGCGCACTTTCTCTGTTACTTTACCAGGGGTGATTGGTAAGTTCATGGCCTAAGGTAGAAGGAGACGAGTTATACAGCTCTCGTTACATGCCCCTGCAGTTCAACTCTTTGAGAGATTATGCAGAAAGTTTGAAGTTAATAACCCCTGATGAGTTATTAACTTCAAACTTCTTTCATAATCACTCAAAGAGTTGAACTGCATGTGCACGTAACGAGAGCTGTATAACTCGGCTCCTTCTACCTTAGGCCACAAACTTATCAATCACCCATCTGTGGACACGTTCTGGAGGTCCAAGCTCCGTATGCTCCACGACCGCTAGACTAAGTGTGTAAATGTAGGAGGTGACTATGTTGAAAAATAAATATGCTAGGGTTTCTAATATTGACTCCTTCTACCTTAGGCCACAAACTTATCAATCATCCCTCGTATTCTGCATTCTGTATTGTTTTCCCTTGTACTACCTCAATTATAATAAAATGTTCTTGTAGCGATGTACTACATACAGAGCTAGAGACGATACGCAGTCGGTAAGTCGTTTTGAGACTAGTTTATTCAAACTTCGCGGCGCTGGCATTTAATCCCTAGCGCCCGCCCTCTCCGGGCGGAAATTATGTCAGAGATGCATTACCAAAGTCTCCCCCCGTGCGCTGGCTATTTGTGAGCTGGTTCGCCTGTGCAGAAAGTGGGTCACCACATAACCCTCCCCCAGAACTGGGGATACACCCCCTAATGTCCACAGTCTGGATCAGCCTCTGTTTGGGAGGTCTGCCTCTGCGCCGCGGTGCCTGAACCTCGACCGGCTGCGCCAAGTCCACATGGGCCGGTTTGAGTCGGTCCACCGTGAAAACCTCCTCTTTCCCCCCAATGTCCTGAACGTACGTGGACCCGTTGTTGTTGATCACCTTGAACGGCCCCTCGTACGGCCGCTGTAGCAGTGCCCGGTGTCCGCCCCTTCATACAAACACAAACTTACAGTCCTGCAGGTCTTTGGGTATATGGGTCGGGGTCTGTCCATGCTGTGAAGTCGGTACATGGGCCAGGTTGCCGAGCCTTTCGCGTAGTCTGTCCAGGACTGCTGCAGGTTCTTCCTCTTGCCCCCTTGGGGCTGGTATGAACTCTCCCGGGACGGCCAGGGGTGCGCCGTACACCAACTCGGCCGACGAGGCGTGCAGATTCTCTTTGGGTGCCATGCGGATTCCAAGCAGGACCCAGGGAAGCTCGTCCACCCAGTTAGGTCCTCTCAGGCGGGCCATGAGAGCCGACTTCAAGTGATGGTGGAAACGCTCCACTAGTCCGTTCGATTGTGGGTGGTAGGCAGTAGTGTGGTGTAGCTGCATTCCCAACAGTCTGGCCACAGCTGACCACAGGCTGGAGGTGAACTGGGCACCTCTGTCGGAGGTAATGTGGGCTGGTACTCTGAAGCGTGCTACCCAGGTTGCAATCAGTGCTCGGGCACAGGAATCGGCAGATGTGTCGGTGAACGGGACCGCCTCTGGCCACCGTGAACCGGTCTACCATAGTTAGGAGGTACAGTGCTCCTTGGGACACTGGTAGGGGGCCCACGATATACACATGAATGTGGTCGAACCTCCGGTGGCTGGGTTCAAACTGCTGCGGCGGGGCTTTAGTGTGCCGCTGCACCTTGGCTGTTTGGCACTGCGCGCACGTTCTGGCCCATTCACTGACCTGCTTGCGAAGTCCATGCCACGTGAACTTGCTGGAGACCAGCCGGACAGTTGTCCTGATAGATGGATGCACCAAACCGTGTATGGAGTCAAAAACTTGCCGCCTCCAGGCTGCCGGGACGATGGGGCGAGGTTGGCCAGTAGCCACGTCGCACAGGAGGGTCCTCTCACCTGGGCCTACGAGAAAGTCCTACAGCTGCAAACCCGAGACTGCGGTCCTGTAGCTGGGCATCTCGTCGTCTGTCTGCTGTGCCTCTGCCAGTGCTGCATAGTCCACCCCCAGGGACAGGGCCTGGACACTGGTCTGGAGAGTGTGTCCGCCACGACGTTGTCCTTTCCCAAGACATGCTGGATGTCTGTCGTGTACTTGGATATGTAGGACAGATGTCGCTGCTGGCGCGCCGACCAGGGATCGGACATCTTCATGAACGCGAAGGTCAACGGTTTGTGGTCCGTGAACGCGGTGAATGGCCTGCCTTCTAAGAAGTACCTGAAATGCCGGATTGCCAGATACAGTGCCAACAGCTCCCGGTCGAAAGCACTGTACTTGAGTTCGGGTGGTCATAGGTGCTTGTTGAAGAACGCCAGGGGTTGCCAGTGCCCCTCGATGAGTTGCTCCAGCACCCCACTGACTGCTGTGTCGGATGCGTCCACCGTGAGGGCGGTCGGAACATCCGTTCTGGGGTGCACCAGCATTGCGGCATCTGCCAAGGCTTCCTTGGCTTTAACGAAAGCGGCCGCGGCCTCCTCGTCCCAAGTAATGTCCTTGCCTTTACCCGACATCAGGGTGTACAAAGGGCGCATGATACGGGCTGCTGAGGGGAGGAAATGGTGGTAGAAGTTCACCATACCAACGAACTCCTGTAGGCCTTTGACCGTGTTGGGCCGGGCAAAGTGGCGGATCACGTCTATCTTGGCGGGCAGAGGTGTTGCCCCGTCTTTGGTAATCCTGTGGCCCAGGAAGTCGATGGTATCGAGACCGAACTGGCATTTGGCCGGGTTCATCGTGAGGCCGAAATCACTCAGGCGGGAGTAGAGGTGGCGGAGGTGGGACAGATGCTCCTGGCGTCTACTGCTGGCTATAAGGATGTCGTCCAAATAGATGAATGCAAAGTCTAGGTCGCGTCCCACCGCATCCATTAGCCGCTGGAACATCTGTGCGGCATCCTTCAGGCCATACGGCATTTGGCGGAACTCGAACAGGCGGAATGGGGTGATAAGTGCTGTTTTGGGGATGTCCAAATCCCAGGGTGCACTGGGATTTGATGGTATCCCCGGATGAGGTCGACTTTGGAAAATATTCTTGCCTCGTGCAGGTTTGCTGCAAAGTCCTGTATGTGCGACACGGGGTAGCGGTCTGGAGTGGTAGCCTTGTTCAATCTGCGGTAGTTTTGCCGCATGGTCTCCAACCCTCAGCTGCTTTGGGCACTATGTGCAGGGGGGAGGCCCATGGGCTGTCGGACCTCCGTACGATCCCCAATTCCTCCATCCTTTTGAACTTCTCCTTCGCCAGGCTGAGCTTTTCCGGGGGGAGCCTTTGTGCGCGGACGTGGAGGGGTGGTCCCTGGGTCGGGATGTGGTGCTGAACCCCATGTCTGGGCATGGCTGCCGTGAACTGTGGTGCCAGAATCGATGGAAAGTCCGCCTGGATTCTGGTGAATTCATTGTCCGACAGTGTGATTGTGTCCAGGTGTGGGGCCGGCAACTTGGCTTCACTCAGGGAGAATGTCTGGAAAGTCTCGGCATGTACCAGTCTTTTCCTTTGCAAGTCGACCAGCAGGCTGTGAGCTCGCAAGAAGTCCGCCCCCAGGAGTGGTTGGGCCACCGCGGCCAGTGTGAAGTCCCACGTGAACCGGCTGGTGCCGAACTGCAGCTGCACTGTGCAGGTGCCGTAGGTCCGTATCGTGCTGCCGTTTGTGGCCCTCAGTGTGGATCCTGGCTTCCTGTTGCGGGTGTCGTACCCCGTCGGGGGCAAGACGCTGATCTCCACTTCGGTGTCGACCAAGAAGCGGCGTCCCGACTGTTTGTCCCAGACGTACAAGAGGGTGTCCGGGTGGCCAGCCGCCATAGACATTAGCGGCAGCTGGCCCTGGCCCTGGCCCTTGCAGGGCAGACAACAATGGCGGGCTTCTGTGCCCCACCGCTGGTGGTAGAAACACCACTGTTCACTGGCCTCCTCACTCCTTCCTCTGTGTTGTGTGCGCCCCCCTGCCGGGCCTGGTCTGGTCTGCTGTTGGGCGCGTGGCCTGGTAATCTGACCGACGGATGCCACGCTCTCCCTTTTGGCTTTCCACAGCACGTCTGCCCAGGCCGCCACCTTCCGGGGGTCGCTGAAATCTGCGTCGGCCAGCAGCAGATGTATGTCCTCGGCCAGCCGCTCTAGGAACGCTTGCTCGAACATGAGGCAGGGCTTGTGTCTGTCAGCCAGGGCCAGCATCTCGTTCATCAATGCTGATGGCAGTCTGTCTCCCAAACCATCCAGGTGAAGCAGGCGGGCACCCCGCTCACGCTGTGAGAGGCCAAAGGTCCCAATGAGCAGCGCTTTGAATGCTTCATATTTGCCTTCTTCCGGGGGCGACTGTATGAAATCCGCAACCTGGGCGGCCGTCTGCTGGTCAAGGGCGCTCACCACGTGGTAGTAACGCGTGGAATCAAAGGATATCTGCTGAATCTGGAACTGGGCTTCTGCTTGGCTAAACCACACGCGTGGTCGCAGCGTCCAGAAAGTCAGCAGTTTTAGCGAAACTGCGTGATCAGATGAAGAGTCGGTCATCTTTGGTCCAAATCCCGTTTGGACCGTCGAGGTCACCAATGTAGCGATGTACTACATACAGAGCTAGAGACGTCACGCAGTCGGTAAGTCGTTTCGAGATTAGTTTATTCAAACTTCGCGGCGCTGGCATTTAATCCCTAGCGCCCGCCCTCTCCGGGCGGAAATGACGTCAGAGGTGCATGACCAAAGTCTCCCCCCGCACGCTGGCTATTTGTGAGCCAGTTCGCCTGCGCAGAAAATGGGTCACCACATTATAATGAAATGTAATAGTAAAATTGCACTGTATAGATGGCATGTAAAATTAACTTTTTCTCTGTACATTGGTACATGCAGCAATAATGAACCATTAACCAGTTTTATTTACCACCCAATGAAGAAAGGTCTTCTTGTTGCCCTAATTATCTGGCTGCTTCTACTGAATTATGAATCATTGTTCTAAGTGAAACCCCCTTTCTCTGGGTGTCTCTGGACATGCAGCTCGTTAGCCCTGACTAACAGCCACTGGATTCCATGGCGATAAACCCACCTTCCTCCAGCTTCGTGTGTCTAAGGTTTTGCCCAATTCATGACAATGGGATGTCTTGTCCACTCAAACCCTGGTCTGTGTGAATGCTGTGTGATGTACTGCCTTGCAATAGCCAGTCAATGCACACAATTATAAAGAGGTATATTTGTGAACATTAATTTAGCCAAAGGGCTAGTAAAGAAAAGAAAGAAAAAAAACAAAAGGGCCCATTATAATTAAACAGTCAAATGTGCACAGGCTGGAACTCAAATCTTGCAAAAGCCATATTCACTGATCCTCAGCAGACCTCTGCGCCTGGGCTCCATCAAATCGCGTTTCTCCACCAGATTGAATCCTATGACCAGCTCTCTCCAGTGTCTTCCCTCCTCATCTCCTGCTGAACAAAGACCCACCACCAGAGTCAGATACCCCAGCCTTCTCAAGAATCTTCTCCCCATTCCACTCTCCTGATTGGATGGCCCACATTCCTAAGCATCCCTTATCTCCAACAGTAACCCAAACACAGCTTTTACAGAAAGACCATTACATGAAATACCCTACAACATTAGCAGTAAAATCTTTACCAGGGTATTTCATAAGCAATCCACATGAGGAAGTGGTAGTTAAAAGCAAATGCTGTAAATGAAAACGAAAATGAAATGAATGTAAAGAAAGGGTCTGAATGTCAGGCCATATCTAATCAGATTAAATTCATTTATTGTCATATACGAGGGGTGATTGATGTCTGTGCCCTAAGGTAGAAGGAGATGAGTTATGCAACTTTCATTACATGCACATGCAGATCAACTCTTTGAGTGATTATGCAGAAAGTTTAAAGTTAATAACTCATCTCCTTCTACCTTAGGCCACGAACTTATCAATCACCCCGATGAGTTATTAACTTCAAACCTTCTGCATAATCACTCAAAGAGTTGAACTGCACGTGCATGTAACGAGAGCTGTATAACTCATCGCCTTCTACCTTAGACCTCAAACTTATCAATCACCCCTGCTGTGGACACTTTCTGGAGGTCCAAGGTCCGTACGCTCAACGACCGCTGGACTAAGTGTGTAAATGTAGGAGGGGACTATGTTGAAAAATAAATGTGCTAGGTTTTCTAAAATGACTTCTTCTACCTTAGGCCACAAACTTATCAATCACCCCTTGTGTATCAGGGTGCAATGACATTACCTGCTCATAAAAGCATAGAGGGTAAACAGAATGCAACAATTAATGATTAAAATATCAATGCTGAAAAACAACAAAATGTTGCAAAGGTTGTAGTTCAGTCGGAAGTAGCACAAAAAGAAATGCTAAAGTGACAATAATAGAAAACTCAGACGTAGAATTGAGTGCAAGAATGTGCCAGCATCACAGGGACGTGGATGAGAAAGAGCTGATTGGCTCGGAAGTCTGATGGCAGTGGGAAAGAATCTGTTCTTAAAGTCTGGTTGTTTGGGCTTTTGTGCTTCTGCATCTTCTCCCAGAAGATAAAAGAGGGAAAAACGAATGGCTAGGGTGTCAAGCATCCTTGATGAGAGTAGGATAGTTAACACTTCGGGTCTATAATTGTTCAGAAGTAGATCATCTACCTGAAACATTAACTCTGTTTCTCTCAGATGCTGTCTGAACTGATGGACATTTCTGGCTGTTCTGCTTTTTTTTGGAACAGCACTCACCTCAGCATTACTATAGGTGCAAAGTACTGCAGATGCTTGAGATCAAAGATAAAAATGGATAAATTAAACATCAGCCAATGAGTTCTTTTAGGAAGGTAGGTACTTTTGCTGTGTTCAATCAATGTGAATGCAAGTTTCTTCAATAGTCCGTGAGATTAATGGCCAATTAACTTGGCATTGTTTAAGGAAGAACTATTGGCAAGTCACTGGTACTTTCTTACTTGCTATCAGATGTATCATGGGATTTTCACACCCACTGAATAATAGATTGGTTTTATTTTACAAATAATGTGCAGCAGGGATTTCTGGCTTTATTAAACACAGGAGGTTCTGCAGATGCTGGAAATCTAGAGCAACACACACAAATTGCTGGGCAAACTCAGCAGGTCAGGCAGCATCTATGGAAATGAAAAAACATTTTGGGCCAATCCTTGATCAGGACTGGAAAAGAGAGGGGAAGATGCCAGAACAGGAAGGTGGGGGGAGAGCAAAGAGGAGAAGCTAGAAGGTGATAGGTGAAGCCAGGTGGGTGGGTGAGGGGAGAATGAAGTAAGAATTTGCGACATGATAGGTGGAAAAGGTACAGGACTGGAGAAGAAGGAATTTGATAGGAGAAGAGGGTTGACCATGAGAGAAAGGGAAGGAGGAGGGGCACCAAGAGGAGGTGACAGACAGGCAAGGAGAAGAGGTAAGAGAGCAGAGTGGTGAATTAAAGAAGAGGAAAGGGGTAGGAAAAAACAATGGAAGTTGAAGAAATTGATTTTCATGGCTTCAGGTTGGAGGCTAACCTAATGGTATATGAGGTGTTGCTCCTCCAGACTGAGAATGGCCTCACCATAGCAGAAGAAGAGGCCATGAACTGACCTGTTGGAATAGTAAAGGAGATAGGAATTAAAATGAATTGCTACCGGGAAATTCTGCTTTTTGCAGATGGAGCAGTGGTGCTCAACAAAGTGGTTCCCTGATCTACGTTGGGTCTCACCAATGTACAGGAAGCCACATTGGGAGCACCGGATACAGTAGATGACCCCAACAGATTCACAAGCAAAGTGTTGCCTCACCTGGAAAGACTGCTTGGAGCCCTGAACGAAGGTGAGGATGGAGTTGAATGGACAGGTGTAGCACTTCAGCTGCCTACAGGGATAAGTGCCAGAAGGAGATTGGTTGGGAGGGATGAAGAGACAAGGAAATCATGAAGGAAATGATCCCTGTGGAAAGCGGAGAGTGGGGAAGGTGGAGGGAGAGTGTAAAGATGTGTTTGGTTGTAGTGTCCTGTTGTAGATTGCAGAAGTCGCAGAGGATGATGTGTTGGATGTGGAGGTTCATGGGGTGGTAAGTGAGAACAAGAGGAACTCTATCCCTATGAAGGCAGCAGGAAGATGGCATGGGTGCAGATGTCTGGGAAATGGAGGAGGTGCAGATGAGGGCAGCATCAATGGTGATGGAAGAAAACTCTGTTCTTTGAAGAAGGAGGACACCTCTGATGCTCTGGAAAGGAAAACCTCATCCTAGGAACAGATGTGGCTGAGATGTGGAACTGAGAAAAGGAAATAGGCATTTTTACAAGAGACAGGATTGGAAGAGATATAGTTAAGAAAACTGTGAGAACCTACTTGTAGGATATTGGTAGACAGTTTGTCTCCAGAGATAAAGACAGAGAGATTGAGAAAGTGGAGAGAGGAGTCAGAAATAGACCGAGTGAATTTAAGCGTAGGATGGAAACTGGAGGCAGAGTTGGTGAAATGGATGAGCTCAGCAAGGATGCATGAAGCAGCCCTAATATTGTTATCAATGCAGTACAGAAAGAGTTGGGGAGTATCATCTAGGAAGGCTTGGAACATTGACTGTTCCACGTAGCCAACAAAAATGGCAGGCAGAGCTGGGGCCCATGCGGATGCCCATTTCTGGTATAAATATGTTTTCAGTGTCAAACATTGGCACAGCATCATGGAAAGGTGGAGATAATGTGGATGGTTCTGAATCTCAGTGCAGGGGTGGGACATTTTGAAGTTTACTGACTCCATTCTTTTGCCAGTAGAGTCAGAATCCAGGTACCTTCTCTCTAATAGCATCAATGGTATGTTTTAGTTATTTTGGGGATTTTAGATTAATGTGTGGGAGGAAGAAAGCAAAGTCAATGTTAATTGGTTGGAACTGATGGAAAGCTAGTTTGATATAAACGTTTGTAATCTTCCCAAGTCATCTATTTCACTGCTGAGAACAAATTGAGCACACCAAGTAGTTCTGGGCATCTGAATGAAAAGTGACAATTTGATGAAAGATGGCAGTGGACAAACAGCTTTAGAATTGTAAAGAGATTCTGGGCCAATAAACTGGTGCCAGTCATTGTCAATGTATTCCTGCAACATGCTTTGTTGTTGCTAGCACTAGGATGGATCTTAGAAACCGAAACATTGGAAACCGGTGCTGTGAGTTTCCATTAGTCTCCCAGCTTTGAAGCCCATTGAACCAGTTAAAGCCAGATTTGATCCTAATTCAAAACATCCTAAACACCCATTGCGTGGAGATGTTTTCTGCAATACAGATCTAAACAATGCTGACCAAACTGGTAGGGAATCAGTAAGCAGGAATGAAAAGCCCACAACCTGTCTACCAGTATCTTTTACAAACCTTCTGAGTGGCTGGTTAGGGGATTAGATCCTATTTTGGTTGCTTAACCAGCTTGAACATTGAAGATGATAAGCGATTACCATGCAAAATGTGTAAGTGAGTGTCCCACAGTGTAAAGGTCAAAAGAAACTTCGGTGGAGTAAGACATGGAATTGGAAGAGGTTTTGCAGATATAACTCTGTTCATGTTTTAAAAATTATATATCCAAACTTAATGTAAAGCAATATTTGCCTTGCTGTTATTGGTTGGTAGCTTAATTTTAACAACATATTTAGGTCTGAGCTCACTTTCTGTCAATGTTCACTACTATAATTATCCATGCTCATTTCCTTGTTTGGATGTTTCCATGTTCTTGTAGCCTTGATTAAACTTGCCACCAAGTGACAGTGTGTGATTTCTACCTTCCAGATCTTTCACCTGTACACCTAAGGCTCATTCAGTGGGTCTCGGGAAAAGATTTTCCAAAATGTTAAATTTCCTGATTAATTAAGTCAGAGTCAGTTTAGTATCACTGATATATGTTGTGTAATTTATTGTTTTGCAGCAGCAGCAGACATAAATTTACTATGTTACAAAAATAAATAAGTATTGAAAAAGAGTAATAATGAGGTAGCATTCTCTTTATTTATTTAATGAAATATTTTGGCTTTGGTGACATGCAACCATCTTAACAATGGAATATTTTATATCTATTTATTATACCCATCTATTTGTTAACAGTAAGATGCAAAGCATTCCATAAAAGATTTTTAATTGCAATCTCAAGTTATTTTTTATTTTCTATGTTCTTCACATGTTCTCTCTCCTCACTTCCTCTTTATCTTTATATCTCATTTTGTCTTTCTTTCTTTATCTCTTTCCCTTTTTCCATTTTTTAATCAATGACTTATTTCTCCTTCTTTATATCTTCTTCCTTTCCCTCTGACTTTCTTTCCTTCCTTCTAATTCTTTCTTTATCTTTTACTTTTATGGTTCATCATTTTTCTGTTTCTCCTTTTCTCATTTTGCTTTCTTTGTCTTATTATTTTCCATTTGTATGACCTCATTGTAGAGAATGATCTGTCTGGATGGAACACAAACACAGCTTTTCACTGTATGTAAGTACAAGTGGCAATAATAAAACAATTACTAATCACCCTTCACCTATTTACTCTTCTTGTTCTCTCTTTCTTTTTCATTTCTTTCTCATTCTTTCTCTTAAAAAATTTAACCCTACAGACTTCACATTTCTTGCTCTCTTTCTGCTTTTCTCTCACAACCATTTTTATTGTCTCCTTTTCTGTCTCTGTCATCTTCAGCATGGCACTGCTGAGAGCCCCGATGTTCCGTGTTAAGTCACTGAAGTACTCAGAACAAGCTAAGAGTAGCAATTTACCAACAAACCTGGAGAAATAACTCTACTTTATAGTCATGGCATTAATCAGCAAGGAATAGTTTGCCATTTATCTTTTTGATCAGCTTGATTAAAAATCCATCTGTTTAAAATAACCACTGTTTTGCATAAATATCCAGCCTTCTGGTTCATTGGGATTTAGACTGACACAGACACCTTCAGATGATGATATCCCTGGTACTGCCATTAGAGATGATATCCCTTAGTAATAAATAAACCAAATGTAAACATGAATGAAGTAACCAAGCCTACTTAAATTATCCATTGTGATTAGGCTTTTGCGTTTGACCAGGATCTGGACTAGGTTCATGGTCTATTCATGCTTGCATTTTAATTATTTCAGGGAGTTTTGAGTTTGTGTCAGCCTGTCACTTTACTTAATAGCAGTATGCATGAGTAGAGGAACAACATGCAGTATCTCACTGTGCATAAATTTCTCTCTCACATTGCAGAGCAGTGCAAGTGGCTGGCAGCTGTGACCAAATTGTTGAGCACCTTCTTAAAAAAGAGATGTTTGCTTACATTAATTGAGGATGGAAGTCCAACCCTTGGCTGTTAAATTGTTTGATTGATTTAAGATTTGATGCCTTGTGCAGGAAGGCACAGAGTCGACTGTACTTCCTTAGAAGGTTGGCGTTATTCAATGTCTGTAGTGAGATGCTGAAGATGTTCTATAGGTCAGTTGTGGAGAGCGCCCTCTTCTTTGTGGTGGCGTGTTGGGGAGGAAGCATTAAGAAGAGGGACGCCTCATGTCTTAATAAGCTGGTAAGGAAGGCGGGCTCTGTCGTGGGCAAAGTACTGGAGAGTTTAACATCGGTAGCTGAGCGAAGGGCACTGAGTAGGCTACAGTCAATTATGGATAACTCTGAACATCCTCTACATAGCACCATCCAGAGACAGAGAAGCAGTTTCAGCGACAGGTTACTATCGATGCAATGCTCCTCAGACAGGATGAAGAGGTCAATACTCCCCAATGCCATTAGGCATTACAATCCTACCGCCAGGACTTAAGAACTTTTTAAAAGCTATTATTAATGCTTTTTGAGATAGTGATTTAGATGCATATCATATTTTTTTTACTGAGTTTAGTATTGTATGTAATTAGTTTTGCTACAACAAGTGTATGGGACATTGGAAAAAAAGTTGAATTTCCTCATGAGGATGAATAAAGTATCTATCTATCTATCTATCTAGATAATATAAACTGGTCAGATAAACATCAACAGAGAAATTGCTCTCAGTCTGAAAATACATAAAGAGTCATAGAACCACAGAGCATGAAAACAGGCCCTTTGGCCCAGCTGATCCAAGATGCCCATCTAAGCTAGTCCTATTTGCTAGTGTCTGCTGATAACCTGAACATTTTCAATCCTTGCACATGTCCAACAGCCTTTTAAAATTTGTAATTGTACCGTACCTACTGTACGTATTTCCTCTGCTGCACATTCCATAAACATTCCGTGTCAGAATCTGAATTGTCATCAGGTTCATTATCACTGCTCTATGTTGTGAAATCTGTCGTGAAATTCCATGTGTACTATGTGCCCCTCATGTTTGAAATTCCCCTCACTTTAACCCTATGTACTCTCATTCTTGATTCCCCAACCTTGGGGAAAAGACCGAATCCATTCACCCTATCTATTTCCCTCATAGCTTCATACCACTTTTATAAGATCATTCCTGTGACTCCTACATTCCAAGGAATAATGTCCTAGACAGCCCAACATCTCCCTATACATCTTCCACCATCACCCTCTGCTTTCTACTATCAAGCCAATTGTGCATTCATTCAGCTATTTTTCCCTGGATTTATGGGGGCAAATCATGCAGGTGTAATGGACTAAAGCATGCAAGTAGTTAAAAACTGCAGGGTTTCTTAATTAGCATATGCTTCCGGTTTAAGATGGTGAACCTGCGACTCCTGGATGGCGACTAATGGAACAAGGAAATCAACCAAATACTTTGTTAATCACTCTTTTTCTGGCAAATGATCACCACAAGCAATAGTCTGTAACTTCCCTTTGGACTTGAAGGTAATTTGATGAGGTAGAACCGAGGCAAGGCGAGGCACTGGGTTCATTGCCAAGAGCAAGAACGACCCAAGATTCAGTCGATTTAAGCCCTGTGCCAAATCAAAAAGTTCTTGTACAGGGCAAATCGAGGCGGTGGGGTCCAGGCCCCAAAACGATAGAGCCTGATGTTTGGATGATGATTTAGGTGCTGGGCCAGATCGAATAGGTCAGGGTGTTGGAGCCCGAGGCAGGTGACAGGCCGGTTCAGCTCACTGCTTTGCACTGTTTACTCAGCTCTCCTCTGAACTATGGGTCTGTGGACAAACTCTCCTTGGGGACTTCAGTTCAGAACGCTATTTGCTTGTGTTTATTGTTTGCATGATTTTTTTTCTCTCTGAACATTGATTGTTTGATAATCTTTTTAAAAATGTTTTTCTTTTGGGTTTCTTTGTTTTTTGACTGCCTGTTAGGAGATGAATCTCCAGGCTGTATAATGTACACATACTTTGATCATAACTGTACTTTGACCTTTGAACTTTAAATAGGTTGGTGTAGTTTACAATGGACAAGGTCCCACTCATGGCGTAAAGAAGGACTTAGGAAGTTACAAGTCAAGTCACTTTTTATTGTCATTTCGACCATAACTGCTGGTACAGTACACAGTAAAAACAAGACAATGCTTTTCAGGAACATGGTGCTACATGAAACAGTACAAAAACTACACTAGACTACAGACCTACCCAGGACTGTATAAAGTGCACAAAACAGTGCAGGCATTACAATAGATAATAAACAAGACAATAGGCACAGTAGAGGGCAGTAAGTTGGTGTCAGTCCAGACTCTGGGTATTGAGGAGTCTGATGGCTTGGGGGAAGAAACTGTTACAGTAAGAAAGAAGAGATCTTGAATTTCTATAGCACCATTTATAATCTCAGGTCATTATAATTACCTTATAGCTTTTGAAGTGAGGCAAAAAACTGGACAACCAACTTAGCCCTGCTTACTAAATAAAAAAAAAACACAATAATTCATTGTGAGGGAAATTTAATACAAAAGTAGGTATGGTATATTTCACTTTAGAGCACATTGGTGAGATCTCATCTGGAGTACTGTGTATTGGCCTTATTTAAGGAAGAATACTGATGTGTTGCAAGCAGTTTAAGTAAGGTTTAGTAAATTGATGACTGGAATGATCGAGTCACCTTATGAAATTCTGAAGATTTGCTGCTGTTCCATGGGTTGGGGTAGGGTGGACAGAGAACTGGTTGAGAGTTCGTCCAAACTTTTCTGCTAGTTTGTGTTATTGAATGATGTTTTATGAACAAGAAACATATAAGGATTTTCACACAGAGGGTGACAGGTACATGGAATGAGCTGTCAGAAGAAGTAGTGGAGGCAGACACAATTACAACCTTTAAAAGGCATTTGGATAGGTATGTGGATTGGAAAGATTTAGAGAGCTATGGGGCTGATAGAGGTAAATAGAATTACTGTAGATATGCCTCATGGTCAGCATGGATGAGGTGGGCCGAAGGAGCTATTTCTGTGCCCTACAATTCTATCATTCAATGAAAATTGAAATTGTGCTTGCTGCTTGGCTTCTGCAGCGATGAGAGATTAACTGCCTGTCCTATCGAACAGTTTGTTGGAGAGAGTTAGCATCCCCTATAAAGGAAGTAAAAAGAGTTCAAGAGAAATGGAGTTTCTCACCAGTTTTATCTACATCTAAAAATGCTCCATTTAGATCTGAGTTGAAAGAACCATACCAACAGACTGAGAGACCTGATAACATGCAATATCCTCAGGAAGGCAATTCCTGTGTCAGTGAATCACACTGCACCCAGGTGGGAACAGCTTGTTTAAAATGCATGTAGAAGCCAGAAGTGACATTGTGAGAATTAAAAAGAGAGAGTGAGTGAAAGAGTTCAGTACAAAGGCAGAAATGACTGCATTTCCCTTCCTAAATGAGTACACAGTGATTTTCTTTCAACTCACATAATGGTCTGGCTATTTAATATAATCATGGAAACCTTCCACCCCAGATATTCCCTCTTCACCCCTCTCCTATCAGACAGCAGATACAAAAACCACCAGACTCAAGGACAGTTTCTATCCCTGTATTATTAGATCCTTGAATGGACCTGTTATATGATAAAGGTGAACGCTTCATATCTCAGTCCATCTTGTCATGTCTTTATTTTGTTACGAACCCCGTAACTGGGTGTCTTACCAGCAAAGATAGGACTATCCGTTGAAGTCTGATGATACTATTTTTAACAGTATTTATTAGTAAAAATACACAAAAATAATATCAATGCAAATATACAGATAATATACGTCATCAATACTAAACCTAAAAGTGCGGGTATAATAATAATCAATAAGAAATAAGCTCTATCGTTGTCTAGGGGATAATGAATTGTCCGATGGAAATATAAAGTTCAGTTCAGTTCATGCAGGCTGCAGTCGTTGTTGTTTGCGGTGTTGCAATTGTTGGAGAGAGAGAATAACAGCTATTAACTTGCTGACTTTCCTTTTACGATCTTGATCCGTCTCCGTCCTTTAGCTAGACCGTTCCATGGAGGACTCATCACCCAGGCAAGGGTGGGCATACACACAAGCCCCCCACTGGTCTCGTAGCATCTCTCCTGGTACGTCTGAGGGGTGTTCCCCAGACCCTACTTTTATCCCCACTCACGGGGTCTCAGATGTCAATCAGGCTGGGATGATGCAACACATCAACTAGACCACTCTGGTTGCCCCCTGAGGGGTTTCAATGAATAGAACAGTACTCAATACACAATTCCTTCTCCAAGAGACAATAGCAGTAATCTCTCTCTTTGTCAATAGGAGACATTCCACCTTTGTATATCCCGGCGTTGTCTCTCTCTCATTACTGACATGCTGTGTATCTCTCTCATTTCCTGGGTATCAGACCCAAAATAATAGCGATCTTGCGATTCTCAAAAAGCGGGGAGGGGGGGCGGGCATTGGCGATTCTGTACCCTTCTGCCCATCAGAGTTGCTCCTCATTCGTAACAATTTGTCATTATGCACTGCGCATTCTCTGTAACTGCAGCACTCTATTCTGCATTCTGTTTGTGTGTGGTATTTGCACCTCAGGTCCCTTTTAAATTTTGCCCCTATACCCCACATTAAATCTGTACCCTCCAGTTTTTGATCCCTTTCCCTAAGAATAACACCCTGAACATTACCCCCTGTAAGCTCCTCATCAATTTATAGACCTTTATAAGGTCACCCCTCATCTCCTATAGTCCAATGAATTAAGTTCCAGCCTGCCCAGCCTATCCCTGTAACACAGTTCTCAAAAATCTTGTTTACATTCTTTCCTAAGATATGGTAACCAAACCTGTACGCAGTGCTCCAGGTGTGGCCTCACCAACCTTGTATAAATGGGCCTGGGGTTGAGGTGACTGACTTCCAAGTATCCTCTTCCGTGCTCCTTTCGACTCCAGTCAATGGTAGATTTCCCCCGATAGCATTTTTTGTGAAGTACAGATATCAACTACCTGTGCCTTGGGAGAAATAGCATATTTGACATAGTATAAAGGTGCAAGGAGTGTTTTATCCATCTGACGCATACAAAAGTCACAATCAATCTGCTGGAAAAACTCAGTAAGTTGAGCAGCATTTGTTGGGGAAAAGGAACTGATAATGTTTTAGCTTGAAACTCTGCATTCGATGCTGATGCAGGGTTCTGACTTGAATAGTCAACAATTCCTTTTGGCCTACGTATGCTGCACGACCAGTTGAATTCCTCCAGCAGTTTAGTTGTTGTTCCAGATTCCAGTATCTGCAGTCACATGCAAAAGCATTCGAATAAGTCAATAGAAGTTTGGCAAAAGAGGGAGGATTGATGGTGAATCTTCCAAAGGAGAGGTAGAGGCATTGACAGAAAGCAGCTACATTTAAGATTAACCAAGTGGGTAAAAGATAAATTAGTCAAGAGGACAATAGAGTTGAGAGACTGGGGCCAACTATGCCATAGATGGATTGAAAACAATTATGAAATTTTTTTACAAGGAAAAGGAAGAGAATGCTTGAGCAGTGACTCATTTCAGAGAGCTTTTCATTTTATATTTCAACACAACTTCAGAACCAAACAAAATCTTTTAGGCTGAACTGAACTTTAATTCATTCAAGTATAAAAAATTAGACAAGGAGTATACTTGTGTAGCACTTTACTAAGAGATTTGCACCAGCTTTGATTTCTTCCCTTGTTTGCTTAATCAGCCTGGAGTTTTACAATTAACTGATTTTGCATCTTAATAACTTTTCTCATCATCTCTAAAACTAACATCATTAGAATTGAATACCCAACAACAAATCAAGGGCTGAATAATCAACTAAATTGGCTGACACATTTGATAAGGTAAATTTCTTCCATTTAAACACAGGAAAAAAGAAAGCCGTACCACTAATGATTTCATTCCTTGCTTTCTTCTGCTCCCTCTCTTTGGGTGTTGTACAGGTTTGAGTAAGAGAGTTTGCAGTCTTGCCTTTCTATACATATAACCACATATCTCATCCAACACCAACTCCATTTACTTCCACCACCCTAACCTTTTCCTTGGTTGTTGAAGATCTCATTGCAGCTTTTGATGTAATTCCAGGCTCCAGTAGTCCATTGTTTATTTGGAGACTTTTCATCTTCTGTAAGCCAGCTCAACCAGAACGTATGGGCCCATACATTAAGCCCATTGCTCTTGCTGCTCCCAGTTCAATTGCAATTTTAAAACACTTTTCCTGTTTCAGTAATCTTGCTCCTGCTATTTATGTAACCTCCCTTAGCTTTTCTACTCTTATACTGACTTCAGTTCAGAAACACAAGTCTCTAAACTTCTTTGCCTCTTTCTCCTGTTAGGAAGCCAACCTTTATGATATTTGTTTATTGGCCACTGGAGAACATGGTACCTCAAAATTGGTGGTTTTCCACTTCCTTTAGAAAAGGTAGCACATAGATATTGCTTCTGATGTTATTTGTACCACATTCGGATTACTTGTTGACTAAATTCCAGGAATGAGGCTTTATGTTTAAGTAAGTAAATGTGTAACAGCAATATTCTTCTCTGTAACCTAGTTCAAGAAGAACACAATGTATTTAAAGGCTTTCCCTACACACACAGCATGCTGGAGGAACTCAAGAGCTCAGTCAACATCTATGGTGTTTTTGTGCCAAGAACTGAAGACGGGTCTTGGCCAGAAATGTTGCATGTTTATTCCTCTCCATAGATGCTGCCTGACTTAAAGGCTTCTAACATTCCTTTGTTCTAACATTATGTCAGTAACACTATCACTGCTCACTGTGGGTATTGGTGAAGTTACTTAATGGTTTTTCACATGACTGTTCCTTGTGAACCCAGTAAAGACCATTTGGGTGTGATTCTCGGCTCTTTTCCCATTATTCATATGATCAAAGGTTATGAACAAAGATTGCAAATGAGCATAAAACCAGCACATAAATCCTCGCAGGAATGGTATTGAGTCAGAGTCAGAATCAAGTTATTATCACCGGCATGTGACGTGAAAGTTGTTAACTTAGCAGCAGCAATTCAATGCAATACATAATATAGAAGAAAAAAACCAAAATAACATAATAATAATAGATAAATCAGTCAATTACAGTATAAGCATTTTGAATAGATTAAAAATTGTGCAAGGAACAGAAATAATATATATTAAAAAGTGAGGTAGTGTCCAAGGGTTCAATATCCATTTAGGAATTGGATGGCAGAGGAGAAGAAGCTGTCCCTGTATCGCTGAGTGTGTGCCTTCAGGCTTCTGTACCTCCTCCCTGATGGTTACAGAGAGAAGATGGCATTCTCTGGGTGAAGAAGCAAAAGCTGCTTTTGGACCCTTTCTTTTAATACTGATATGGTTCCAAATGTTTATTTTAATGTAACATGTGAACAAGGAATTTCATTGGTATGTATGACAATAAACTAATCTGAATTTGAATCTTAAGACTACAGCTTGACTCTGGGTCTGGGAGTCTGCTCATCTCTCACCAGCTTGGTCCAGTTGGAGCATTACTATACAGTGCCTCCGTGAAGGGTTAAAGGGATATCTCAGTCAACTGGCTTCAGGTAACTAGAAATAATTTTGCGGGAGCTCTCACACACTGAACATATTGATTCTCAATCTAGTAGGGAACTTTATTATTAATGGAGATAAATTATTCACCAAGGTTTTGGGTGTGGAGCAGAGCCTGCTGTTGGTGTCATTTGCATTCATAACATCAGCATGTTCACTGTCCTAACTTTGCTACATTATTTACAGACTGGGTGACAAATGTGTAAGAGATGCTCAGCACAGAGAGGCATATTTCCTGGAAAACCAAATGAGGAGCAGTAAGGAATTCCCAGAATATTCTAGTAAAATCATGGATAACGTTCGTTCTTAGTGACTCTCCAAGTAGCTAGGATTAGGTTACAACATGGACCGAACTTTGATATCTTCCTATTGGATTATCGATTGGGTTTCATGGTGATTTCACTGCAATGTTGTACTTTGCTATCAAAGGTAATATTATATGCTGGAGGGACTTCATACTACATAAAGCCAAAAGGAACTAATTGTCACTTATGGCAACATATGGCAGTTTTAGCTTATTAAAATCCCAGGCAAGATCAAAAGCACTGTAACAAGTCATCAATTGGACTTGACTGACACACACAAGATGCTGGAGGAACTCAGCAAGTCATCCAGCTTCTATAGAGGAGAATAAACAGTCAACACTTTGGGCCAAGAACCTTCATCAATTCCTTCAGCATTTTGTTTTTGTGTGTGTTGCTCAAGATTTCCAGCATCTGCAGAATTCCTTGTGTTCATGATTTGGACTTGACTGTTCTACGTCATCACTAACATCTTCAGTAAACTCTATGTAACCTTCTGTGTTATTAGGAATTACTTCAGAAAATAGAAAAAGAAGATACAAAATGCTCAGCAGGTCAAACAGCATTGGTCAGGAGGAAGACAGAGATGAAGTTTTAGGTCAGTTGTGGTTTTTAAAATTCTTTATTTTTGTGATACAGCACAGAGTAGGCCCTTATGGCCCTTGCAGCCATGTCGCCCCAGCAACCCCTGACAGACCTGATTTAACCCTAACCTAATCATCGGACAATTCACAGTGACCAATCAATCTGCCCAGTATGTTTTTGGACTGTGTGATAAAACGGGAGCACCTGGGGATAACAAAGCATTCCATCGGAGGATATACAGACTCTGTACAATTAAGGCCAGAATTGATCTCCAAACTTAGGAATGCCCTTAGCTGTAATAACATCAGACTAACAATTACACTGCCATGGTGCCCAGCATGATGAAAGGTCCTTCGCTTAATACTTCTCTTACTGATGCTACCTGACCACAGAGGCACTGAAAGTTCCCTGGATTAGTTTTGGATTTCCAGCATCTGCAGTATTTTGCTCCAGGTATCCCCAGACCCCTATTTTGCTCCCTATATACTCAGAACAGAGATTCTGTTCTAACTGTCTACAAGTTCACAGATGACAATACCGCTAAGGGCCAGATCTCAAATAACAATGAGACCAAGTACAGGAAGGAGATAGACAGCCTAGTAACATGGATTCAGGGCAACATTTCCCTCAATGTTAGTAAAACAAAAGCACAGGTCACTGAGTTCAGGGAGCAATATGTAGTACCTGTATGTATCAATAGTGCTGAGATGGAGATGATGAAGCTCCTGGATATAAATAATACCAATGGCTTGTCCTTTTCCAAACACTTAGACACTATGCAAAGAAAGCCCACCAGCACCTCAGGTCCCTCAGAATGTTAAGGAAGTTTGGTATATCACTGTTGACCCTCATAAATTTTTATAGATACACCACAGGAAGCATCCTATCCGGAAGCATCATAGCTTGATATGGCAACTCCTTTGCCCGACATTGCAAAAAACTGCAGAGAGGCATGAAGATCAACTAGTCCATCGTGAACCCTCCATGAACATTGTCTGCGCTTTCTGCTCAGTCAAAATAATCAAAGACCCACCCCAGTCACATTCACTTCTCAATTGGGCAGTAGATACTATAGTTTGAAAGCACATACCACCAGGCTCAAGCACAGTTTCTACCCACTATTATAAAACAGTTAAATAAAATTCTTGTACAATTAAGGTGTATGTTTTATAACTCTAAAACATGAAGCTAATTGAAAGGAAAAAGACGATAGCCCAGGAGAACAGGTCTTAGTTTTGTTTTACTTTAAGCGAGTTGCACACACATGATGTGGTGGTGTGATGACGCAAAATTCCTGGGCAGATATATATAACTATCCTGCCAAATCCTTTTGCTCAGTACTGTAGTAACTTTATGTATTGAACTGTACCACTGCTGCCAAAAAAAGATAATTTCATGACATAAGGAGTGATGATAAACCTGATTCTAATATGGGTCTCAATTGTGGACTGAGAGTAGGAAGGGGACAGGGAGAGGGGAATCATGGTTGGGAAAAGGGGGAGGGAGAGGAGAAGAAGCAGGAAGCACCAGAGAGACATTCTGTAATGATCAATAAACCAATTGTTAGGAATCAAATGAACTTGCCTTAGTGTCTCATGGCTGGATGTGTCTGTACCCACGTCATGTCCTGCCCCTGGCATTCCTTCTCTGCCACCTGCCCCACAATTCTCCCACGGCACTCCACTTTTGACATTCCTGACATCTTTTGCTCCTGCCAGATTTATAAACTTACTCTCTGCTCCTTGTTGATAAATACAGTACTGTGCAGAAGTCTTAAAGAACTGAGTTATATATATGTGCCCAAGATTTTGCTTAAGCCAAACGCATACTTTTACATATAACCTGCAACAATTATTTAAATGAACAAGAATTCTTAATCAAACAATACAGTTTATTTACAATATTTCTCAAATATTACTGAAGTATTAAAATCACAACATTCTTCCCTGCTTAAATATAACCTACAACTCAATATAAAATGCACCTCAATCATATTTGCAGTATACTGTATAATTCAATACTATATAGACTTCCACAGGATAGTACATTTTAAATTGTCATATTCTGGCCAAGAGATTTAATCACTGTGGAGAATTTCTTACCCTTGTGGGATAATGTCTTTCCTGACAAAGCGGCTCACTCTACCTGGCAAGTGACTGTAAATTAATCTCAGGTTCTGGGGCCTCTTCCATGGTGGCTGTAAGAGTTGACTCTGGGACTGCAGGAGAATGGTTCTGACAATGCTGGTCACCTTTTGTTTGGGTGTGTTGGCATCCTAAAGAGAGCTTCATTGGACAACGTGAATCATATTGTGCGAGTACAGGGTCTGACGTCACCATTTCCTTTAACTTTTGGAAAGCCATCTCACACTGTTTTGTCTATTGCCACTTCTTCCCAATCTGCAATAATAAGTTCAAGGGTTGGAGCACAGTACCAGGTTTGGCAGAAACCTGTTAGAATAATTGACAAATCCTGTAAAGTACCGCAACTGTGACATGTCCTTTGGCTTTTGGGCATCCACCTCTGATTGAATTTTCTCAGCACATTTGTGTAAACTTTGGGCATCAATGGTGTGACCACAGCAAGTGATGCTTGGTTTAAAGAATTCACACTTCTTGTGTTGAGCCCATAATCTTCTAATCTTTCTAACGCTGTCTTGAGATTTTGGAGGTTTTCCTTGTCATCATTACCATGTTGTTTAAGTAACACTGAGCGCCTGGGCAACCTTACAGCACCTGGTCCATAGCTTTCTGCTGGGATGGACAGTTTCTTGTTCATTCAATGCCTTGAAAGCCTGGTGAATGTTGGCTTTTGGTGGTATGTCAACCACTTGTGTGAATGCTTCAGGGTATTAAAAATTGTTGATGGATCTGCTACGGGCTCATCAATACATTGGTTAACAATGATTTCTTCTTAAGTCTTGTGTGCCTGCTCATGGTCTTTATTGGATCAAGCTTTAACTTAGCTGTCAATCTCATTGTTCCAACACGGTTATCTTCACCTGAGTCACTAGGGACCAATGTAGAGTCCATGCCACGTCCATCCTGTAATTCCTCGGAGACCAGATGGTGTCACTGTCTTAGAGGACTGTCCAACGTAGGCTGTAATTCTGCGGAGTTCGAATGTTGTCGCTGTCTCAGAGGACTGTCAAGTGGCGGCTGTACTATACTTCTCTGGAGTTCATATGGTGACGCTGTATCTGGAGACTGTTTGATATAGGCTGCTGTTCCTCAGGCAGAGCTTCAGAATAGGTGTTTCCCAGGGCGCAGCACCAGTGTATCTAGTCTCACTAGAGCGACATGAGCAGGACCGCCAAATTAACGTTGCGGCAGCAGTTTTCCATTTGGTGTCAGTTCACTTCTGAGCTCCGCACAATGCACTTCAATTGAATTACCGTGTTATTCTTTTGCTTATTCAGTTAAATGCAAAGATTTCCTCTTTAGACTTTAGACTACTGCTTCAATCATGCTGTTTTTACAGTTTGTCGCAAATTTAGTGTTTCTTTTGATTAGTGATAGACTTGACTCATCCTGCTAACTTTTCAATCCTTCAAACATTCGAAAATCCCGCAATTGTTTTGATTCAAACTTAATTTGTGCATTTTTTTTTATCAATTTGACTGTAATCTTCAAATGTTCATAGATTGTAACCAAATAGATCACAGCCAAATAACAACAACCGCAGATACATTGAGCAAGCAAATAGATCACAACAAAATAGATTACAACAATCTATAGATGTGGTCTGAACTGCTGAACTCTTCCAGCAAGTTGTGTGCCTTACTCTAGATTTCCAGCATCTGCAGTACCTGTTGTGTCACAGATTACAACCTATATCTTACGAGGTATGAAAATAGATCATTGAGCATTCAAAATAGATTGCATCCAAATAGGCTACAACCAAATAGACTGCAACCAATATTTTCACAGTAGTTTTTCTTTCTCAAGAACAAGGTAGAAGTCCTGCAACTTCATTTCTATCCAACATTCAAAGTTAAACCCTTTTACTCTTAGACAACAGAGGAATAGAGGAAGTCCTTAGCCCCTTTGTTGTGCACTCAACATTCCCCCTGTCTTCAATTCTTCCAAGTCCTAATTTTTGGACTATCTTGCCGACTGCGCCATTTGTCAGATTCTTATGTATTAATCCAAGACTCTTTCAGAAGTCAAGAACAAGACACAAAACATGGAATGGCCCAACCCAAAGTCAGAGCCGCTGTGACCCATGTAATGTACTCTGCCTCTCTCAGCCCCGCCCACTGGCGCTGTTGCCAATGCCACATGACACCACTTGTGGGGTAGTGTCACACAGATGCCATGCTGGTTGTGTACACCACAAGGGCTCCTGCTGAGCCTATTTCCAATGATTCTGCCTCCTCTTCCCACTGATCCCACCCATTCTTCCCAGGGACCTGGCCCTGTCCTGCTACTGAGCCCACCCACCCATCCCACTGACTCCACCCACATTCACTGACCATGTTCCATCCTCCCACTCACTCCTCTCTCCCTGTCTCGAGCCACTCCCTCCCTGTCTCAACGGCTGATTCACCCCTCCTCATCTCCATCACCCTTTCCTTTCCCTTTTCCCCCTCTGCCTCCATCACCTCATCCATCCTTTACATTCCCTCCCTCCCCTACACCCTTTCCCTCTCTTACTCCCCTTCCCTCTCAACTCCCCTCTCCATCTCTGTCACCGCCTCCGTCCCCTTCAACTCTCATTCTCCTACATCCCCCCATTTCCCATCCCCCTCCCTCTTCATTCACCTCCCCTCTCTCTACTTCCCCCTTAAGGAAGGAAAGTTGAAGGGGTGTCAAGTTGTGGAGGAGTGTGCTCCTGGTCTAGAAATTTGGGGAACTCACCTCATCTGTGATCTTTTGGACCGGTGCATTGGTTTGCTGTGGATTTGACCAGATCAGTGTTGTATCTGGTTGCATGTCTCTCTATAGCAAACACTCCTTCACTGACTCTCCCTCACCACTCGTCACAACCTGCTTCTATAGACCTGATTTCTCCTCTCCATGTTCCTCCGTCTTTTAATTTCTCCCCTCCCCATCCTAGCCTCTTTCAGCCTCTTGGCCTCCACTTCGTGCATTGAACCTGTTCCAGACACTTTATGGATGTCTTTCCCTCTTCTCTGCCCCTTCTCTCCCGACACCCACTCTCTCTCTCCTACTGTCTCTTCCCCACGTACCTTCTTCTCCCTGCCCTTCTCTCACCCTATATCTCCTTTTTCCTCTCATCTGTCTCCAGCCTCTCTAACCTTTGTTTCACTTCTTTCTCCCACACTCCCTCCTCTCTTGTCTTTCCCTTTCTTCTCTCACTACCCCTTCCCCATTCTCTCTCTCCTTTTCTTGCTACACCTTTCTCTTTCTATCCCTCTCTCTGCCTCCCAATCTCCTCCAATCACACTCTCCCCATCCACTCTCTACCCCACACCCACAATTCTCCTCCCATTCTAACTCCTCCTCTCTTCATAACCCTTCTCTTCCCCACTCCTCCCTTCCTCTCACATGCTCTGCCCCCTCCCTCTATGACTCCTCCCCCTGTCTCAGCCCTCCTTCCTTGTCTGCCCACTCTGTCTTTCACTTACGCCCTTTCCCTCTGGTAGATACGTCCAAGCATATCAAAACACAGCATAGCACTGTAGCATAGCAGTTAGGCCAATGGTTCACCACATGCCTGTTGTAAGATGGGTGCTCAATTCCCACTGCCGCCTCTAAGGAGTTAGAAGCTTTAAGGAGTTTCAGATGACTGGCAAGTATCTAATTTTGTTCTATTATTTAAGAAAGGAATGACGGATAATCCTAGAAACTATAAACTAGTGAGTCTCAGATCAGTGGTCGGGAAGTTACTGGAGTGAATTCTTAGGTATAGGATTTCTGAGTATTTGGCCAACCAAGGCTAATAAGGAAGGCCATGTGCTTGGCTTTGTGTGGGGCAAGTCGTGTCTTACTAACTTGATTGAGTTTTTTGACGAGGTGACGAGGGTGATTGATGAAGGTAGAGCTGTGAATGTTGTCTATATGATTTCAATAAGATGTTCGATTAGGTCCTTCATGGGAGGTTCAATCAGAAGATTAATATGTATGGGATCCATGGTGATTTGGCTATTTGGATTCATAACCTTCTTGCCCATAGAAGGCAGAGGGTAGTGGTTGAAGGGATTTATTCGAGCCAAGGTGTTTAGTAATTAGTGGTGTTTAGCAAGGATCTGCACCGAGACTTCTGTTAGTGATGTATAGAAGTGACCTGGATAAAAATGTAACTGAATGGGTTCGTAAGTTTGCAAATGATATGAAGCTTGGTGATGTAGTGGATTGTATATAAGATTTGCAAAAAATACAAGGGATATAGATCAGTAACAGATAAGAGTGGAGAAATGGCAGATGGAATTTAACACAGACAAATGTGGTTTTTCACCTTGGTAGGTCAAATATAAAGAGAGTGTTGATGAGGGTCCACATTTTTGGAGTCAACGTTCATAACTCTGAAAGTGACTACATGGGTTGACAGAATGGTTAAGAAGGCATATGAAATGCCTAAACGCGAGAGAAGCGGAAATTCAAAGCAACACACACAAAATGCTGGAGGAACTTAGTAGGTCAGGCAGCTGGAAATGGTAGATTTTCAACAATCCGGGCCAAGACCCTTCTTCAGGACTGCAAAGGAAGGCAGAAGATGCCAAGCTAAAAAATGTTTGGGGCGGGTGGAAGAAGAGGAAGGAGGATAGCTGGCTAGCTAGCAGGTGATAGGTGAATCCAAGTGGGTGGAAAAGATCAAGATCTGGAAATGAAGAAGAATGACATGCAGATTTATTAGTCGAAGCATTGAGTTCTAAAGTCCAGAGGTTACGTTGCAGCTTTATAAAACTGTAGTTTGACCACACCTGGGGCATTGCATACAGTTCTGGTCGTACCATTATAGGATGGATATTGAGGCTTTGGAGAGGGTACATAAGAAGTTAACCAGGATACTGTCTGGATTAGAAAGCACGTGCCTTAGTCAGACAAACTTGGGTTGTTCCCTCTGGAGAGGCAGAGGCTGAGGGGAGACCTGACAAAGATTTATATGATTATAAGATACACAGATAGAGTTGACAGACAGTATCTTTTTCCCAGGATTTAAATATCTAATACCAGAGGATATGCCTTTAAGGTGAGAGGAGCTAATTTCAAAGGAGATGGGAGAGGCAAGTTTTTTTTTAAACAGAGGGGGTGGGTGCCTGGAGTGCGTTACCTGGGTGGTGATAGAAGCAGATACATTTGGGACTTTTGGATAGGCAGGCGGATGGGAGGAAAATAGAAAGATAAGGACATTGTATAGGCAGAAGAGATTAGTTGGCCATCTGATTACATATTGAATTAGTTCAGCACAACATTGTGGGCTGAAAGGCCTGTTCCTGTGCTGTAATTTTCTATGTTCAATCTAAGATGTGCCCTTTCAAACAATGCTAAAACATTTAATTTTTGAATATAGACTCACTGGTTCCTAGGACACCTCACCCCTACCGCCCCCACACCAACTTCTCATGTTCTCCAGACTGTAAGCAAACTCCTCCTACCAGAAATCTTGAACCCTACCCCTCGTTGCCCAGATCCAGTTAATCACTGATCCATGTCCCACCTCCCAGACAAAATGGTTCGGCCACGATTGCCTGGAATTGTAGATGCCAAGTTCCTGGGAATGTTCTGGAACCATCCTACTTGTCAATAATCATTGGGAGGGGAAGGACAAGGGAAAACAGGAAGAACAAGAGAAAGAGGCAGAAGGATGGGTAGAGTGAGAGTGAGTAGGGTGAGAGGCAAATGAAAGAGAGGTGGAGTGTTGGGGAAGAGAGGGACAAAGAGAGGGGTGGGGGAGAAAGGATGAAAGAGTGAGGGGGAGAAAGAAAGGTTATTAGATTCCTATTGCTATCATATTCCTCCTTCTTTAGCCCTTTATTTTTTCAACTATTCCCTGCCCCACCCACACACCTCCCCCTCACCTGGTCTCACCTATCACTGCCAACTTGTACTCCTTCCCCTTGCCTCATCTTAAGTCGAGTGGATTTGGTGGGCACTGTGTTGAGATACACTTGAATCTTGTCCAGCTATTCAAAGAAAGCAGTTCTGTTGAACCTAGCTATCGATGTCTGTCATTACATCGACATACTTGGATAATAAATGTACTTTGACTTTGAGAATTTGGCAGCACTACTGGAAAGTGTGAGAGACAAAATGGGTTTAGGAAAGTGGTGGTAATGAATGTCAACAGAAATATACTGTTAATATTGAATATTGGAAGGCTTAGAGTGGAAGCGGAGAGGAGGTTTGTTATAGTGGGAGGAGAGAAAGAGTGCACGTGGGGAGAGAGGGAGCAGAGAAGGGGGAGAGAGAGAGAGAGAGAAGTATGGGAGATGTAGAGGGGAAAGAGTGGGGGTAGAGAGGGTAGAAGAGGGAGAACAAGTATATATAGAGAAGGGATTCCCCAGTGTTTTTATGCCATAGAGCCTTTCCAATTACTGAGGAGTCCATGGACCCTATGTTGGGAACCCTTGATATAGAGGAAGACACTGAGAGGAGAGAAAGGAATTGGGTAGGAATGAGGTGAGGGAAAGGGAGACGAATGGACTGGGGAGAAGAAAAAGTAAAGGGGGAGTGGGAAATGGAGGGGGAGAGAGGTGAGAGTATGAGGGTTGGAAGTGGGGAGGGAATAGGGAAGAGGATATGGGAGAGAGGAGGAAGGGAGAGAATGAGAGGGTGGAGGAAGGGAGATGGAAGAGGGAGGAGGGAGAAGGAGGAGGGGAGAGATGCAGTTGGATGGAAAGTTAGAGGGATTTACAGGGGGAGGCTTGCAAGAGAAGAGGGTGGGAAATACGTGGAAGGATTCAGGAATAGGGCAAGGAAAATAAGGGGAAGTGAGGGGGGAAGAGAGAGTGAGAGAAAGGGATGACACTACTGCTCTCTCCCTGAACCCCCTTCCCACCTCCCGAGATGTCCCTTCAGGGAGCTGCACATGTTACTGTTCTTGTCCAGGTGAAGGCTGATGTACAGACTATGATCCAATGATAACAGCAACGTGCCAAGTATCATTGATGGAACAACTCTCATTACAGAGAAGGCTCAGATCCTGCAGAGATGGGCCTTTGAAGCCATCCTCAACTGACCGCCATCTATTAACAATGAGGCGATAGACAGGATTCCCCAGGTCGACATGGGTGACCCACCGGTGGTAGCCGAAGTCACGAAAGCTGTCAGCCAGCTACCCAGTGGCAAAGCCCCAGGGGCAGATGTCATACCTGCTGAGATCTACAAAGCCGGTGGTCCAGTACCTGTAGAGAAGCTCACCAAGATGTTCCAGTCTTTTTGGAAGCAAAGATCCATTCCTCAAGAACTTAAAGATGTATCCATCGTACACCTCTACAAGAGGAAGGACAATCGACAAGTATGTGACAACCACCGAGGAATCTTGCTGCTCTCCATCACAGGAAAAACTCTTGCAAGAGTCCTGTTAAATCATCTGGTCACACGTCTGGAGCTGTGGCTTTTGGGACTATTGACATGATCTTTGCTGCGTGCCAACTTCAGGAGGAGTGTCAGGAGCAGAATCGCGAACTCTATACAACTTCTGTTGACCTCACGAAAGCCTTCGACACTGTCTGCCGACAACGCCTGTGGAGGATCATGTCAAATTTGGCTGCCCCACCTAATTCATTCAGATGTTACGCCAGTTCCATGATGGCATGATGGCCAGAGTGATGGACGGCGGAGAATACTCTACGGCATTCCCAGTCACCAATGGCGTCAAACAGGGCTGTGTGCTCGCACCCACACTGTTCAGCACAATGTTTACTGCCATACTGAATAATGCCTTCCAGGACAGTGACGCTGGAATCAGCCTCAAGTACAGAGTGGATGGGAAGCTCTTCAACCTGAGGAGACTTCAAGCTATTACCAAAGTGATGGAGACTGTTCTGAGAGACTTCCTCTTTGCCGATGACTGCGCCCTGTATGATGTCTCAGAGCTAGAGGTGCAAGTCAATATGGACAAATTCTCCACGGCTTGTGACAACTTTGGACTCACCATCAACATCAAAAAGACTGAAGTCATGCACCAGCCTGCCCTTCATGCACCGAATACAGAACCCAAAATCACAATCAAAGGACAGAAACTACACTCAGTGGACCAGCTTACTTACCTTGGCAGCACCCTCTCCCGAGCAGTGGCTATTGATACGGAAGTTAACTGCAGAATAGCAAAGACAAGTTCTGCTTTGGGTAGACTGCGCTCCGCTGAATAGGAATGTTGAGGAATCAGCCCAGCAACAAAACAAAACTACAGCATCGTGATACTCACTACCCTCCTGTATGCCTGTGAAACGTGGACTGTGTATTGAAGGCATGCAAGACAGCCTCAGCCATTTCCACATGACTTGTCTTCGCAGAATATTAGGCATCAGATGGCAAGACAAAGCACTAGACACTAAAGTTCTCTCCAGAGCAAGTCTACCATCAGTCCACACACTGTTGATGTGAGCACAGAACGATGGGCAGGTCACGTCATCCGCATGCCGGACGATTGCATACCCAAGCAGCTCCTTTTTGGGGAAATCTCTGCTGGAAGATACTCACATGGAGGGCAGGAGAAACGTTACAAAGACACACTAAAGGCCTCCCTGAAGGCGTTTGACATAGGCACAACCTCCTGGGAAACGCTGGCACAAAACCGCCCTACCTGGCATGGCCTCATCCACAAGGGCTGTAAAGCTCATGAAGCAAGATGCATCGCTGAAGCACGACATAAGCACGGGCTGCGCAAGTCCAGAGACACCAGTGCAACAACTGCAGTGCCTACACATGTCTGCCCAATGCGTGCCAGGACATTCCGTGCCCGAATTGGCCTGAACAGTCATCTTCGGACACACCACATCCAGTCTCAAAGTGACTAATGGTGGCGAGGTCTTCATCTACAACAATAGACGAACATCACGTGGCAAGTATCTACTATAAGGAAAACAAACTGATTATGATGGGAATGTATCCGATTAAGGTTACATATCCACACAGGAGAAGTGTATGGGAAGGAGGATGTGACCGAGGCAAGGAGGGAATGACAGAAGTGGGAGTGAGGGAGTGACAGAGACAAAGGGGTATAGGGGATGGTGGGGTGATGGAGACAGGCAAGTGTTTAGGGGAGTGGGGGGGATGGGTGATGGAGACAGGAGTGTAGGAGATGGAGCGGTTGACAGATGGGGGAGGAGGGGTTGACAGAGATGAGGAGGGGGGCGTGATGGAGATGGGAGGGGTGTAGGGAAATGAGGGGTTGACGGAGGCAGTTAGGGGTTTTATGGGATGGAGAGATGACGGAGATGGAGAGGGGTTTAGTTGATGGAGGGTGACGGAGATGGGTAGGGTATAGGGGAAAGATGAGTTCACAGAGATGGGAGCAGAGGGAAGTGGGGTCTCCCCTCTCTAATCAACTGTCCTTCCCCACAGCTGGATATCGGATTTACCTGCGAATACCACCACCTGGAAGTGTTTGTTCCCCATGACCATCCATTCTCCAAGGCCACGCTGCGGCTAGTCAAGGAAAACCACCGTGATAGCAATACGCCAGAATCCCTGGTCTGGGAGAGGAGGGTATGCTGACTGTGTCCACCTCCTTGCTGTGCCTACATCCCACCCCATGGGATCACCACCCCCCCACCTTAACAGCCTATCACACAAGGGGAAAGGATGGTGCCATTCAGCTCAGTCAATGTCAACTGGTTAATACATGGTTTGGATCTTCCTGTGCACATACCCTCCCCTTGCACACTAAAACCCACCCCATTGCGCCCACTCACCAACAAGACACGGGGCCCCAGGATCCGAGCACCTCCATCATTCTGTCTCGCTGTGGCCATCACAAACAACAGCTATTCGGCTGCACAAGCATCTCGCTAATAAAACGGCATTGGTCTGATTGGTTGTCTGTCTGTTATTTTGGCCCCACCCCCCACAAACTCCCTCGGTGCTGAGAGTGTGTGGTACACACAGTGCGACTGGTGTGATGATGGCTGGGGAGAAAGTGGGAGAGAAATGGGGAAGAGAATTGGGAGGAGAGGGTGATAGAGAGAGATGGAAGAATGGGGAGAGGGACTTTAGAGAGAAAGAGAAAGGAGAGTGAAGTGATGGAGAGAGAGTGCAGAGGGCCAGAGAGAATGGGGAAGGGGAACGTTGGCCAGAAAGAACTACAGTCTACAAATCAGTGAATTCGAATGAATCAACGACAATGAAAGTAGACAAACTAATTGTCTATATTCTTGCCATGTGCTTGAAGGTATGGAGGTTGCCATTTTATGAAGCTGCTCTGCATCCTCCATTTTGTGAACTGGAGTTGCTTGGCTGAATCAATGTTTAAATTAGACACAATGATGCTTCGGATAAAATCTGTTGTACTAGAGATAATTTCCAACCAAGAAGTTATCTGTGAGGTGTACTTTGGTTGGATATAATGTACGTGGATATGGGGGTGCATACAGTTTTGGGTATGCTTGGATCTGGGGGTGCATGTGGATTTTGGTGTGTGTGCAGGGTTTTGGGACCATGCAACTTGGGGATGTAGGTAAATATGGGGGTGCTTGGATTTAGTGTTGCACGCAGATTTCGGGGTGTTGTCGTATCTTGGGGTATGTGCAGATTTAGGGGTGTCAGTGAATCTGGGGACGTGTGGATTTGGGGCTGTGACAAATCTCAAGGTTGTATAATTTTTAATAATAAATGTACTTTGAACTTTGTTCTTGCCATGTGCTTGAAGATGGAGGCAACCATTTTGTGAGACTGCCTTTGCAGCCCTGATACACCATCAATAACTCTCTCTGAGACGTAAAGGCGAGATATCGGCTTTTATTGACTGGAAGAAGGAACAAGCAGTGGTTGACCACCATACTACATCCTGGAGACAGAGAGGCCGGGCTCAGACCTCAGTCGCCTTTATACCGGGGTCTGTGGGAGGAGCCACAGGAGCAGTCAGCAGGGGGCGTGTCCAGACAGGTATATGTAGTTCACCTCAAGCCCTACATTTTGTGAAAACTTGGAACTAATTGTTGCTCTGGGTTTTGGGGTGTTGGTGAATTTGGGGTGTCAGCAAATCTGGGGGTGTGCACAAATGTTACTCCACTTTTCACAAAGGGAGGGAGATAGAATAAAGGAAATTATGGGTCACTTAGCCTGACCTCAATGGTTGGGAAGATGTTAGAGTTCATTGTTAAAAATGAGGTTTTGGGGTACTTGGAGGCACATGATAAAATAGGCCAAAAGTCAGCATAGTTTCTTTGAGTATGATAGACAAAGGAGAATTGGTGGATGTTTTGTACTTGGATTTTCAGAAGGCCTTTGACAAGATGCCATATATGAGGGTGCTTAATAAGATAAGATCCTGTGTTATTACAGGAAAGATACTAACATGGTTAGAGCATTGGCTGATTGACGGGAGGCAAAGAATAGGAATAAAAGGAGCCTTTTCTGATTGTCTGCCAGTGATTGATGGAGTTCCAGATTGGTCAGAATTGGGAGCACTTCTTTTTACATTGTATGTCAATGATTTTGTTGATGGAGCTGATGGCTTTGTGGCCAGGTTTTTAGACGATACAAAAATGGGTGGAGGGGATGTTGCTTTGAGGAAGCAGTGAGGCTGCAGAATGACTCGGACAGATTAGGAGAATGGGCAAACAAGTGGAAAATGGAATATGATGTCGGGAAGTGTTGGGAACATGAAATTTGGTGGAAGGAATAAGAGCATAGTCTATTTTTTAAATACTGAGAAAATTCAAAAGCCTGAGATGGAAAGGGATTTGGGAGACCTTGTGCAGGATTCCCTAAAGGTTATTTTGCAGGTTGAGTCGATCATGAGGAAAGCAAATGGAATGTCAGCATTCCTTTTGAGAGGACTAGAATATAAAAACAAGGAAGTAATTCCGAGGCTTTATAAGGCACTGGTGAGGCCTTGGAGTATCGTCAGCAGTTTTGGGCTCCTTATTTAAGAATCAAAGTGTTCACATTTGAGAGGGTTCAGAGGAGGCTCACGAGAATGAAAGGCTTATCATATGAGATGCAATTAATAGCTCTGGGTCTTCATTCACTGGAATTTAGAAGAATGAGGGGGATCTCATTGAAACCTATCAAATGTTGAGATGTTTAGATAGAGTGGATGTGGAGAGGATGTTTCCTACAGTAGGGGAAGCACAGCCTCAGAATAGAGGGACAATCATGTAGAATGGAGTTAAGGAAGAATCTCTTTAGCCAGAGGGTGGAGAATCTGTGAAATTTGTTGTCACATGCAGCTTTGGAAGCCAAGTCATTCAGTGTATTTAAGGCTGAGGTTGATAGGTTCTTGATTAGTCAGGGTATGAAAGGTTACAGGGAGAAGGCAGGAGAATGGGGTTAAGAGGGAAATGGATCAGTCATGATGAAATGACGGAGCAGACTCAATGTGCCAAATGCCCTTACTCTATTAACACACACAAAATGCTGGTGGAACGCAGCAGGCCAGGCAGCATCTATAGGAAGAAGCACTGTTAATGTTTTGGGCTGAGACCTTTCGTCAGGACAAACTGAAAGAAAAGATAGTAAGAGATTTGGAAGTCGGAGGGGGAGGGGGAAATCCAAAATGTTAGGAGAAGACAGGAGGGGGTGGGGTGGGGTGAAGCTGAGCGCTGGAAAGGTGATTGGCAAAAGGGATACAGAGCTGGAGAAGGGAAAGGATCATGGGATGGGAGGTCTAGGGAGAAAGAAAGGGGGAGTGGAGTACCAGAGGGAGATGGAGAACAGGCAAAGAGAGATGGGCAGAGAGAGAAAAAAAAAGGAGGGGGGGAAATAAATAAATCAGGGATGGGGTAAGAAGGGGAGGAGGGGAAGCCTAGGGGAACAGGTCTTAGTTTCATTTTTACTTTAAGTGAGGTGCACATTTATGACATGGTGGTGTGATGACGTGTACAATTTATGTACTTTTACATATAATCCATAATCAATTATTTAAACAAACAATAGTGCTTCATCAAACAATATATTTACAATATTATGCAAATATTGCTGAAATATTAAGTACATAACAAAACCTTCTCTGATAATCGCACCTTGTCATGGTGGAGAAGCTTATGAGTTCCTGAGATCCTGAGAGCGAGATGCATTCTGAAACTTAGCTCTTGGTATGTTCATCCATGGCGGTATAGTTATGGGGGAGATTCCAGACTAAGGACAATCTAACCAAGACCTCAACAGTGGAACTGGCGCTAGGTGATGACACATCACAATGGCAGTGAAAGCAGAAGAAGTCTGTAGCAGTGAAGGGTCCCAAATTGTCTTGAATGCCATGCCACTGCATCCTGACTGCGATCTGTCAAGGACTGTGTGGTGGCTGCCACATGTACATGTGTTCTCTGTTAGGGGAATAGTCTCTTGAGAGAACATCATACTTGTCTTAAGTGATCACACTACATTAAAAATGAATGCTTGGACCTCAGGAGATAGTGGAATTAATTAAGCTTTTGAAAGATCAGGGAACTGAATTCAATGGGGAATTGGCCCAGAGGCAGATCAATGTGATCGCATTGAATCGTGGGGCAGGTTTGAAGTCCTAACTGGTCTACTTCTGCTGCCATTTTATTGAGTTGATGTGAGTTCTGCCTCATTATGTCAAATCCCCCAGCCAATAAGATTGCAATACATTTGTCCAACATTGATGCACTGAGCTCATATCCTTCCGTTTTATATCAGTTGAAACATAAATGGGTGCTTTTCTGTGGAAATTAAACTTTGCGTTTATTCCCAATAACCATAAGACTCATCTTCACACTCCCTGATGTACAGCTTAGCATCTCCCTTTGCAAATGGACCCTTGAGTTCCTGACCAACAGACGGAAATCAGAACGATAGGCAGCAACACCTCTATCACAATTACTTTCAACTGTAGTGCCCCACAGGAATGTACTTCAGCCCCCATCTTTACTCCCTGTCCATTCATGACTGCAAGGCTAGATATAGGTGCAAACATCACCATTAACTTTTCCTGGCCAATGACAAACTGACTCAGGAAAGAAACCAACAAAATCAAAGACTACTCCCATCCTGGTCACTTTCTTTTCTTTTCCTTTCATTTGGCAGAAGATTCCTTCTTCTCCAGCCCTTTACCTTTCCTACACACGTGACTTCAACTATTACCTTTTGGCTATCTTCCTTCGCCTCTCCTCATCTTTTTATTCTGGCATTTTCCCCCTTCCTTTCAGTCCTGATGAAGGGTCTTGGCCCAAAACATTGGTTGTTTATTCATTTCCATAGATGCTGCCTGATAATAGACAATAGACAGTAGGTGCAGGAGTAGGCCATTCGGCCCCTCTAGCCAGCACCACCATTCACTGTGATCATGGCTGATCACAATCAGTACCCCGTTCCTGCCCTCTCCCCATATCCCTTGACCCTGCTATCTATAAGAGCTCTATCTAACTCTCTCTTGAATGCATCCAGAGACTTGGCCTCCACTGCCTTCTGTGGCAGAGCATTCCACATATCCACCACTCTCTGGGTGAAAAAGTTTTTCCACATCTCTGTTCTAAATGGCCTACCCCTTATTCTTAAACTGTGGCCTCTATTTCTGGACTCACCCATCAGCGGGAACATGCTTTCTGCCTCCAGCGTGTCCAATGCCTTAATAATCTTATATGTTTCAATCAGATCCCCTCTCATCCTTCTAACTTCCAGTGTATACAAGCCCAGTCGCTCCAATCTTTCAACATATGACAGTCCCGCCATTCCGGGAATTAACCTTGTGAACCTACGCTGCACTCCCTCAATAGCAAAAATGTCCTTCCTTAAATTTGGAGACCAAAACTGCACACAATACTCCAGGTGGGGTCTCACCAGGGCCCTGTACAACTGCAGAAGGACCTCTTTACTCCTATAGTCAATTCCTCTTGTTATAAAAGCCAGCATGCCATTAGCCTTCTTCACTGCCTGCTGTACCTGCATGCTTGCTTTCATTGACTGATGTACAAGAACACCTAGATCTCGTTGTACTTCCCCTTTTCCTAACTTGACTCCATTTAGATAGTAATCTGCTTTCCTGTTCTTGCCACCAAAGTGGATAACCTCACATTTATCCACATTAAACTGCATCTGCCATACATTTGCCCACTCACCCAACCTGTCCAAGTCACCCTGCATTCTCATAACATCCTCCTGACATTTCACACTGCCACCCAGCTTTGTGTCATCAGCAAATTTGCTAATGTTACTTTTAATCCCTTCATCTAAATCATTAATGTATATTGTAAACAGCTGCGGTCCCAGCACCGAACCTTGCGGTACCCCATTGGTCACAGCCTGCCGTTCCGAAAGGGATACGTTAATCGCTACTCTTTGTTTCCTGTCAGCCAGCCAATTTTCAATCCATGTCAGTACTCTGCCCCCAATACCATGTGCCCTAATTTTGCCCACTAATCTCCAATGTGGGACTTTATCAAAAGCTTTCTGGAAGTCCAGGTACACTACATCCACTGGCTCTCCCTTGTCCATTTTCATAGTTACATCCTCAAAAAACTCCAGAAGATTAGTCAAGCATGATTTTCCCTTCATAAATCCATGCTGACTCGGACTGATCCTTCTACTGCTATCCAAATATGTCGTAATTTCCTCTTTTATAATTGACTCCAGCATCTTTCCCACCACTGACGTCAGGCTAACCGGTCTATAATTCCCTGTTTTCTCTCTCCCTCCTTTCTTGAAAAGTGGGACAACATTAGCCACCCTCCAATCAGCAGGAACTGTTCCTGAATCTATAGAACATTGGAAAATGATTACCAATGCATCCACGATTTCTAGAGTCACCTCTTTAAGTACCTTGGGATGCAGACCATCAGGTCCCGGGGACTTATCAGCCTTCAGACTCAACAGTCTATCCAACACCGTTTCTTGCCTAATATAAATTTCCTTCAGTTCATCCTTTACCCTAGTTCCTTTGGCCATTATTACATCTGGGAGATTGTTTGTGTCTTCCCTAGTGAAGACAGATCCAAAGTACCTGTTCAACTCATCCTTGTTCCCCATAATAAATTCACCCGTTTCTGTCTTTAATGGCCCAATTTTGGTCTTAACTATATTTTTTGCTATTCACATACCTAAAGAAGCTTTTACTATCCTCCTTTATATTCTTGGCTAGTTTACCTTCGTACCTCATTTTTTCTTGGTGTATTGCCTTTTTTGTTATCTTCTGTTGCTCTTTAAAAGCTTCCCAGTCCTCCGGTTTCCCGCTCATCTTTGCTATGTTATACTTCTTCTCTTTTATTTTTATACTGCCCTTTACTTCCCTCGTCAGCCACGGCCGTCCCTTACTCCCCTTAGAATCTTTCTTCCTCTTTGGAATGAACCGATCCTGCACCTTCTGCATTATTCCCAGAAATACCTGCCATTTTTGTTCCACTGTCTTCCCTGGTAGGGTATTTTTCCATTGAACTTTGGCCAGCTCCTCCCTCATAGCTCCATAGTTCCCTTTGTTCAACTGTAATACTGCCATGTCCTTCCAACAAGTTAATTTTGCAGCAGGTATAAAAGCTTGAAAACATGCACAACCAAGCTCAAGGATAGCTTCTACACTACTGCTATAAAACTATTGAATAGTCCTCTTATATGAACTCTTGACATCACATCATGACCTTGTATATTATTGTCTACCTGAACTGCACTTACCCTGTAAATGTAACTGTCACACAATATTCTGCATTCCATTATTCCATTGTTTATATTATCTTGATGTATGGAATAATCTGTATGGATGGCATGCAAGACTAAGTTTTTCACTTTGTTATATGTGACAATAATAAATCAATTACCGACTACTACTGCAATTACTTTAGAACATCCTGCAAATCAGAATCACACTGCGGTAATGCAGTAATAACAAGGTCGAACTACTTTATAACCATATAACAATTATAGCATGGAAACAGGCCATCTCAGCCCTTCTAGTCTGTGCCAAACGCTTACTCTTACCTAGTCCCACCGACCTGCACTCAGCCCATAACCCTCCATTCCTTTCCTGTCCATGTACCTATCCAATTTTACTTTAAATGACAATATTGAACCTGCCTCCACCACTTCTACTGGAAGCTCATTCCACACAGCTACCACTCTCTGAGTAAAGAAGTTCCCCCTCGTGTTACCCCTAAACTTTAGCTCCCTAACTCTCAACTCATGTCCTCTTGTTTGAATCTCCCTTATTCTCAATGGAAAAACCCTATCCACGTCAACTCTATGTATCCCCCTCATAATTTTAAATACCTCTATCAAGTCCCCCCTCAACCTTCTACGCTCCAAAGAATAAAGACCTAACTCATTCAAACTTTCTCTGTAACTTAGGTGCTGAAACCCAGGTAACATTCTGGTAAATCTTCTCTGTACTCTCTCTATTTTGTTGACATCTTTCCTATAATTCAGTGACCAGAACTGTACACAATACTCCAAATTTGGCCTTACCATTGCCTTGTACAATTTTAACATTACATCCCAACTCCTATACTCAATGCTCTGATTTATAAAGGCCAACATACCAAAAGCTTTCTTCACCACCCTATCCACATGAGATTCCACCTTCAGGGAACGATGCACCATTATTCCCAGATCACTCTGTTCTACTTCATTCTTCAATGCTCTACCAATTACCATGTATGTCCTATTTGGATTATTCCTACCAAAATGTAGCACCTCACACTTATCAGCATTAAACTCCATCTGCCATCTTTCAGCCCACTCTTCTAACTGGCCTAAATCTCTCTGCAAGCTTTACCTCAGTTAATCTGTTGTTAAAACTTACAGCTATTGTGGTAATGTTGTAAAAACACCATTTATTTCCCTTATAAAAATCTACTCCCTATCATGTGGTTACTGTGCTTTCCTTGGAACTCCTGGACAAGGGAAGTGTATGAATTGTTATAGAGAGGAGACACTCATGATGTCATTACAGGCTAAAACAATGAAGGTTCCCGAGGCCTTGCTAAACAGTGACATATGTTAAATTTTCTGCTGAGAATATGTCACTTGAATACAGAGAATAGAAGCAGCGATACCAATTCAGATGAAAAGTTATGAGACAGAAGTATTAACTTTTTTCTCACTCCACAATAAAGTATGACCTGATAACTTTCTCATTGACAGCACCTGCAGAGTTTTGTTGGGTTTTTTTTGTCTCTGAAGTCTCTTAAGTTACTTGAACTTAAATTCACCAGGTACTGTGAATTTCAAAAAAAATAGTTTCAGATCTCTGCTTAATGGACCAATGAATTTATCAAATGAGTGATTGCATCCATTTTGTAATGACCAATTCAAATTCTTGATGATGCAGAATGCATTGTTCTTCCAATCATCAATGTTATCCTCAATGTAATTTTTAACATTTCATCATTATTATTGGCAAAAGACTGATTTAATGGAACAACATATGAATTATGTGGTATAGAGTTTACGTTTCCTTTAGAGACTTTTTTGGATCCCATGTTGGAATTGGGCTCTTTGTATGAAGTGCTCACTTGATCCCATGGCAGCAAAACTACAGACAATAGATCACGGCCAGAGATTAGACTCTGATTAGCCTCCTTGTTTCTTAATGCAGTCCATTGATTTCTTGTTTCTGCACCTCAAGCTGTCCTTTTTCTTTGTCTCACTGAAGTCCTCACTCTGACACTGGTCATCCATCATAAGTGAAGCAGGATGATGAATGGGTCCCTGCCCAGTTCCATGCTCAAACACACATATTCCCTTATTTCCTTTTCGCTAAGAAAAACAGTCGATACCTTTCAGCAAGAGGAGGCAGCAAACAGGTCACTTAAGCTACTTTTTTTTTAAATTCCATCAAGGATATGATAATCAACCTGTTGCAATATGTTGCAGGGCACTAGCTCCTGTGCTGTACAGCTGGCAGAAGTACTGATCTGGGGACCTAAGTGAAACAAAGCAAGCAAAACGTTTTCTACAGTGACAATTACAATGTTGTAGAAACATTCAATTATGAATGCTTCAAAAAGCACTTACAGTTCATATATGAAGGCCTTTGGAAGATCACCTGATTTTCAGTAAAGGTCAGTAACTTTTTGATAACTAAGCTTCAAGAATTATTGGATATAATCCATGATATTTATCCATGATAAGCAATGAATTTATTTGATTGTCAGCATTGACAATTCCATCTCTGAAAAGACCAACCAAAATATTTGAAACATTTTATCTTGCTTAGATAGATTTTAGGCAAAGATTTGCTTTACAAGTGAGTGTCAACGCTATTTATTTTAGAGACAATAAGAATGTGGGGAACACTCACCTCCAATGTGCAGAGAATGAATTACACCATAACCAAAATAATATTAGATTACCAAGCTTGTGGTGGTCACAGAGCCTGTTTTTATACAATAACTCAGTAGTGAATTTAATTAAACAACAGATGGTTGAGCTTCTACTGATGAATTGTAGTGAATAGTTGGGAACCATTCTCGGGAGTCTCAGATGCTGAAGCACAAAACAGCAGAACCAATGTTTCAATTCGATGAGCCTCCTTCACATCCTCTCTCCATAGCTGCTGCCTAGCCTGCTGAATAAACACAGAACATAGAACAGTATAGCCCAGGAACAGGACCTTTCGCTGACAATGTTGTGCTGAACTAATTAAACTAGTACTTAAAGGCCTGACTAAACCAATCCTTTCTGTCTTCACAATCCCTCCATTCTCCACACATTCACGTGAATTTATAAGAGCCTCTTAAATTCCAGGCATTAATTTTCCCTGCACATCACCTTTGAATTTACTCCCTCTCACCTTAAATGCATGCCCTTTGGTATTGGACATTTTGACCCCGGGACAAAGACACAGGCTGTCTTCTTTAACTATGCCTCTCATAATCTCATTAACTGCGATCAACCTCAACTGCTGCAGAGAAAACTACCCAAATTTGCCACCTCTCCTTATAGCATATGTCCTCCAATCCAGGCAGCATCACACAAGGGATTCCCAACCTGAAGTACACAGACCCTTTGCTTAATAGTATTGTCCATTGTCATAAAAAAGGTTAGGAACCCCTGGTCTACACCTTCTTCAAAGCCTTGACATCCGTCCTATAACAAAGTGACTAAAATTGAATATAGCACCACAGTTGAGCAACACAACTCCCCTGATGCTTGAACTCAGCTCCTCATTTCATAAAGGCAAGGATACCATATGCCTTCTCTACTACCCTATCAATCTTTGCAGCAGCTTTCAGGGAGTGACGGTGTTAGTCCTGCAGGCCCATCTGTATATTAACACTGTTGAGAATCTTACCATTAACAGTGTACTATCCCTTCATATTTGATCTCCCAAAGGGCAGCATCTCACATTTGGCTTGATTATACTCCATCTGCCATTTCTCCAGCCATATCTGCAACTGATTTATATCCTATTGTATTGCTTGGCAATTTTCTACCACCCACAATACCACAGTACTCAGAAAATCTATAGAATAATAACTGTAAACAGGATCAATGAAAGAGCAAGAACATAGAAGACAACAAACTGTGCAAATGCAGATATAAATAAATTGCAATAAATAGTAAGAGCATGAAATAACAAGATAAAGAATCCTTAAAGTGAGATCATTGGTTGTGGGAACATCTCAATAGATGAGTATAGTTATCCCCTTTTGTTCAAGGGGCTGATGATTGAGGGGTAGTAACTGTGCTTGAACCTGGTGGTGCGAGTCCTGAGGCACCTGTACCTTCTACCTGATGGCAGCAGTGAGAGAAGAACATGGCCTGGGTGGTGAGGATCTTTGATAATGGATGCTGTTTTCCTATGACAGTGTTTCATGTAAATGTGCTCAATGGTTGGGAGGAATTTACCCGTGATCTTATGGGCTGAATCCATTACCTTTTGTAGGATTTTCTGCTCTAGAGCGTTGATGTTCCTGTACCAGGTCTGTAATGAGCCAGTCAATACAGTTTCCACTACACATCTATAGAAGTTTGCCAAGGCTTTTGATGACATGCTGAATCTCCACAGACTCCTAAGGAAGTAGGGGCATTGTTGTGCTTTCTTTGAAATTATATAGAGCCATAGAACATTACAGCACAGAAACAGGCCTTCTTGGCTGTGCCGAGCCATTTTTCTGCCAAGTCCCACTGACCTGCACCTGGCCCATATCCCTCCAAACACCTCTCATCCATGTACCTGTCCAAGTTTTTCTTAAATGTTAAAAGTGAGCCCGCATTTACCACTTAATCTGGCAGCTCATTCCACACTCCCACCACTCTCTGTGTGAAGAAGCCCCCCCCCTAATGTTCCCTTTAAATTTTTCCCTCTTCACCCTTAACCCATGTCCTCTGGGTTTTTTTCTCCCCTAGCCTCAGTGGAAAAAGCCTCTATCTATACCCAGCATAATTTTATATACCTCTATCAAATCTCCCCTCATTCTTCTACGCTATAGGGAATAAAGTCCTAACCTATTCAACCTTTCTCTATAACTCAGTTTCTCAAGTCCCGGTAACAACCTTGTAAACCTTTTCTGCACACTTTCAACCTTATTAATATCCTTCCTGTAATTTGGTGACCAAAACTGCACACAATACTCAAAATTTGACCTCACCAATGCCTTATACAACCTTACCATAACATTCCAACTCTTATACTCAATACCTTGATTTATAAAAGCCAATGTACCAAAAGCTTTCTTTACTACTCTATCGACCTGAGATGCCACTTTTAGGGAATTTTGTATCTGTATTCCCAGATCCCTCTGTTCTACTGCACTCCTCAGTGCCCTACCATTTACCTTGTATGTTCTACCTTGGCTTTTCCTTCCAAACTGCAATACTCCACACTTGTCTGTATTAAACTTCATCTGCCATTTTTCAGCCCATTTTTCCAGCTGGTCCAAATCCCTCTGCAAGCTTTGAAAACCTTCCTCACTGTCCACTACACCTCCAATCTTTGTATCAACAGCAAATTTGCTGATCCAATTTACCACATTATCATCCAGATCATTGATATAGATGACAAATAACAATAGACCCAGCACTGATCACTGTGGCACACCACTAGTCACAGGCCTCCGCTCAGAGAAGCAATCCTCCACTACCACTCTCTGGCTTCTCCCATTGAGCCAATGTCTAATCCAATTTACTACCTCTCCATGTATACCTAGTGAGTGAATCTTCCTAACTAACCTTCCATGTGGGACCTTGTCAAAGGCCTTACTGAAGTCCATGTATACAGCATCCACTGCCTTCCCTTCATCCACTTTCCTGGTAACTTCCTCGAAAAACTCTAATAGATTGGTTAAACAACACCTACCACGCACAAAGCCATGCTGACTCTCCCTAATAAGTCCCTGTCTATCCAAATACTTGTAGATCCTATCTCTTAGTACTCCTTCCAATAATTTACCTACTACTGACGTCAAACTTACCGGCGTATAATTTCCAGGATTACTTTTAAAGCCTTTTTTAAACAATGGAACAACATGAGCTATCCTCCAATCTTCCGGCACCTCACCCGTAGATACTGACATTTTAAATATATCTGCCAGGGTCCCTGCAATTTTAACACTAGTCTCCTTCAAGGTCCGAGGGAATACCCTGTCAGGTCCTGGGGATTTATCTACTCGGATTTGCCTCAAGATAGCAAGCACCTCCTCTTCTGTCTGTATAGGTTCCATGACCTCACTACCTGTTTGCCTTATTTTCATTGACTCCATGCCAGTTTCCTGAGTAAATACAGATGCAAAAAACCCATTTAAGATCTCCCCCATTTCTTTTGGTTCCATACATAGACAACCACTCTGATCTTCAAGAGGTCCAATTTTATCCCTTACTATCCTTTTGCTCTTAATATACCTGTAGAAGCTCTTTGGATTATCCTTCACCTTGATTGCCAAAGCTACCTCATGTCTCTTTTAGCCCTCCTGATTTCTTCCTTAAGTTTTTTTTGCACTTTTTATACTCCTCAAGTACCTTATTTGCTCCCTGTTTCCTATACATTTCATACATCTCTCTCTTCTTCTTTATCAGAGTTCCAATATTCAGATTCAGTTTATTGTCATTTAGAAACCACAAATGCAATGCAGTTAAAAAATGAGACAACGTTCCTCCAGAATGATATCACAAAAGCATATGACAAAACAGACTACACTAGAAAAACCACATAACGTTTGGCAATCCCCAATCCAGAGTCCGGCGAGGCTGCTGCGTATTAATATCGCGCTACCGTCTTAGCACGTTCCCCGGAAAGGAGCTCCAAATCCACCAGACAAACAAGACCAAAAACTAAAGCTACAAGACCTGCACAAAACCACATAGTTACAACAGTGCAAACAATAGCATAATTGATAAAAAAAAACAGACTATGGGCACAGTAAAAATAGTCCAAAGATGTTAAAGGACTACAAGTTCAAAAGAAATCACCACAGTTTCCACAAGTCCCCAGGGTCCCGACAGACTCGCCATCCCACGCCGGCGGCAGAAGAGAATACCCCCACTATGGACTTCTACGACGCGGCCCGACTCAGCCTCGCAGATGCAGTACACAATGAAAGCTCTGTCGAACCCAGCGGACTCCGAGTCCGTCGAACCTCCGAGCCGACAACCACCCCCTCCAGCACAGCTTCTCTAAGCACCATCCTCTGCTGAGCTTATTAAGACAGCCCCGCCAATGGCCATCGGCAACGTGACCCCGAGGACTGGGGGCCTGTTCTTCCCAGCAGAGTCCCGGACCTCACAGCAACAGCAGCAATGAAGAAGATCTTCCTGGAGATTTCCCGAGAAATATCCCTAGAGAACCAAGGTTCCTTATTCTTATTCACTTTGCCTTTAATCCTGACAGGAACATACAAACTCTGCACTCTCAAAATTTCTTCTTTGAAAGCCTCCCACTTACCAACGACATCCTTGCTAGAGAACAACCTGTCCCAATCCATGCTTTTTAGATCCTTTCTCATTTCTTCAAATTTGGCCTTTTTCCAGTTTAGAACCTCAACCCGAGGACCAGATCTATCATTATCCATGATCAAGTTGAAACTAATGGTGTTGTGATCACTGGAACCAAAATGTTCCCCCTACTTCCGTCACACTTCCGTCACCTGTCCTAACTCGTTTCCTAATAGGAGATCTAATATTGCATCCTCTCTAGTCGGTACCTCTATATATTGATTTAGAAAACTTTCTTGAACACATTTTACAAACTCTAATCCATCTAGACCTTTACCAGTATTGGAGTCCCAATCAAAATGTGGAAAATTAAAATCCCCTACTATCACAACTTTATGTTTCCTGCAATTGTCTGCTATCTCTGCAGATTTGCTCCTTCAATTCTCACTGACTATTGGGTGGTCTATAATATAACCCCATTAATGTGGTCATACCTTTCCTGTTTCTCAGCTCCACCCATATGGCCTCGGTAGACAAGCCCTCTAATCTGTCCTGCCTGAGCACTGCTGTAACATTTTCCCTGACTAGCAATGCCACCCCCCACCCCCACCCTTCATACCTCTGCCTCTATCACGTCTGAAACATCGGAACCCTGGAACATTAAGCTGCCAGTCCTGCCCCTCCTGTAGCCAAGTTTCACTAATGGCTACAATGTCATAATTCCACGTGTCAATCCACGCCCTCAGCTCGTCTGCCTTCCTCACAATACCCCTCGCATTGAAATAGACACACCTCAGAAGATTATTACCACCACACACAACCCTTCTATTTGTGACTTTGCATGAACCTTTAACATCATTTATTTTCACCCCTGCTCCACTATCTACTCTGGCACTCTGGTTCCCATCCCCCTGCAAATCTAGTTTAAACCCTCCCCCCCAATAGCACTAACAAACCTCCCTGCAAGGATGTTGGTCCCTCTGTAGTTCAGGTGTAACCCATCTCTCTTGTATAGGTCCCACCTGCCCCAGAAGAGGTCCCAATGATCCTGAAATCTGAAACCCTGTCCCCTACACCAGTTCCTCAGCCACGTGTTCATCCTCCACAGCATCCTATTCTTACCCTCACTGGCACTTGGCACAGTTAGCAATCCTGAGATTACCACCCTCGAGGTCCTGCTTTTTAATTTCCTACCAAGCTCTCTATACTCACTCTTCAGGACTCCTCACTCTTTCTTCCTACATCATTGGTACCGATGTGTACCATGACATCTGGCTGCTCACCCTCCCATTTCAGAATGCTGTGCATGCGATCAGAGACATCCCTGACCCTGGCACCCGGGCAGCAACAAACCATCTGGGAGTCTCTGTCACAACCACAGAACCTCCTGTCTGTACCTCTAACTATCGAGTCCCCTATCACTACCACTCTCCTCTTCCTCCCCCCCCCCCTTCTGCACTGCAGAACCAGACTCAGTGCCAGAGATCCAGCTGCCGCAGCTTGTCGCACGTAAGTCATTTTATGATGGGTCCAGATCAGGTCATCTGAGATAGTGACACCCAGGAATTTAAAGTTACTGACCCTCCCCACCTCTGATTCTTTGATGAGTACTGGTTCATGGACCTCTGATTTCCCCTCCCCTAAAGTCTACAATCAGTTCCTTGGTCTAGTTGACATTGAGTGAGAGGTGGTTGTTTTGATGCCATTCAGCCAAATTTTCAAACTCCCTCCTGAATGCTGATTCATCACCATCTTTTGGTCAGCACAGGTCTTCAGTACTTGGCCAGGTACTCCATCCAGACTGGATGCTTTCCTTTGATTCACTCCCTTGAAGGCAACCTGCACGTCATCTCATCTTCAGATACTGAGACCAAAGGATCATTGGGAGACATGGGGATGCGTGATGGTTCCTGTAATGCATAGATCTATTTCTTATAGAACAATGACACCCCCCCCACCCCACAGCACTATGTATTTATCTGTTGTCTGTGCATGCACTGTTGTCTACGCTGGTGCATTGCTCTCTCTCTCATTGCAATGTGAATACACCAGTTAAAGCCTTCACCCACGTATGTGCTTTTATTTAATTGATATGTAGTTTTGCACAGACACAACAAATTGGCAATGTATATGAACCTGATTGTCAGGAAATATCATGAACTGTGCCAAGAGTTACAGCATGATTATGGAAGAGTCTCGTCTGGAGCTACATATGGTGGCTGGGAATAGATAAACCTATTGAAGACTTGGCTAAAAGCTGTCTGGGATACCAAAAAGTTCAAAAATGCCTCCCCACGGGCACCATTATACCCATGGGAGAGGCTGTCTTCACCATGGCAAAGAGAACCAATGGACTACAATACATGTCAGAAGCATTCTGACTGTTCATGAAGGAAAATTGTATCAGACATTTCAAATCAGCTCCTAACACCCAGCAATGAATGGGTTAGCCGAAAGGTTTATCCAAACCTTCAAGAAGTTCATTAAAATAATAGACAAGGAGGACATTTCTCTACATCACAAAGTAGACAGCTTCCTTTTTGTGTATTGTAATTCTGTTAATGTGATGACAAATCAAACACCTGCAATGCTGTTCATGAACAGGAGTCTGTGATCTCACAGAGACCTTCTGAAACCAGACTTATGGAGGGAAGTGCAGAATAAACAGTTTAGCCAGTTGCCAAGAGAAGCAGCAAGGAGCTTCGAGATTGGACAGGAAGCCTTAGTGTGTGATTACCGAAAAGACAAATGGATACCTGGTAGGATCGCTACAAGAACTGGACCTCTGAAGTACACAGTGGGTGTTGGAAATCAGACATGGAAACGTCAAGTGGACCAGATACTGGATGCTCAAACAAAGACCACACCTGAGTCGACTCCATCCAAAAAGACAGACACATTACAGTCACTGAACTTACCTCTCTGTGAAGAAGTCATTGACAGCGATGTGACACTGGAAACCAAGAACCTTGTCTTAGACAAGACACCTACCAAACCCAAAGCTACTCCACAGGTCCAGAGGCATGACAAGAACATTATCATTGACAAGACACCTGCAAAACCTGATGCCACTTCACAAGTCCAGAGGTGCTATCCTGAAAGAAACAGAGCACCACTCAAAAGACTGAACCTTTAGAACTGTAGCATGTTTATTCAGAATATGGGTTTATGAAAGGATCCTAAGAGCTTCTACAGGTATGTTAAGAGCAAAAGGATAGGAAGGATAAAATTGGTACTCTTGAAGATCAGAGTGGTCGGCTATGTATGGAACCAAAAGAAATGGGAGAGATATTAAATGGGTTTTTTGCATCTGTATTTACTAAGGAAACTGGAATGGAGTCTGTGGAAGCAAGACAAACAAGTAGGGAGGTCATGGAACTTATACAGCTTAAAGAGGAGGCAAATCAGAGTAGATAAATCCCCAGGACCAGACAGGGTATTCCCTTGGACCTTGATGGAGACTAGTGTTGAAATTGCAGGGGCCCTGGCAGAAATATTTAATATGTCGATATCCACGGGTCAGGTGCTGGAGGATTGGAGGATAGCTCATGTTGTTCTGTTGTTTAAAAACAACTCTAAAAGTAATCCTGGAAATTATACGCCGGTAAATTTGACGTTGGTAGTAGGTAAATTATTGGAAGGAGTACTAAGAGATAGGATCTACAAGTATTTGGATAGACAGGGACTTATTAGGGAGAGTCAACATGGCTTTGTGCATGGTAGGTCATGTTTAACCAATCTATTAGAGTTTTTCGAGGAGGTTACCAGGAAAGTGGATGAAGGGAAGGCAGTGGATGTTGTATACATGGACTTCAGTAAGGCCTTTGACAAGGTCCCGCATGGGAGGTTAGTTAGGAAGATTCAGTCGCTAGGTTTACATGGTGAGGTAGTAAATTGGATTAGACATTGGCTCAATTGAAGAAGCCAGAAAGTGGTAGTGGAGGATTGCTACTCTGAGTGGAGGCCTGTGACTAGTGGTGTGCCCCAGGGATCAGTGCTGGGTCCATTGTTATTTGTCATCTATATCAATGATCTGGATGATAATGTGGCAAATTGGATCAGCAAATTTGCTGATGATACAAAGATTGGAGGTGTAGTGGACAGTGAGGAAGGTTTTCAAAGCTTGCAGAGGGATTTGGACCAGTTGGAGAAATGGGCTGAAAAATGGCAGATGGAGTTTAATGCGAAAAAGTGTGAGGTATTGCACTTCGGAAGGTCAAACCAAGGTAGAACATACAAGGTAAATGGTAGGACACTGAGGAGTGCAGTAGAGCAGAGAGATTTGGGAGTACAGATACATAATTCCCTAAAAGTGGTGTCACAAGTAGATAGGATTGTAAAGAGAGCTTCTGGTACATTGGCCTTTATAAATCAAAGTATTGAGTATAAAAGAGTTGGAATGTTATGGTGAGGTTGTATAAGGCATTGGTGAGACCGAATTTGGAGTATTGTGTGCAGTTTTGGGTCACCTAATTACAGGAAGGATATTAATAAGGTTGAAAGAGTGCAGAGTGGATTTACAAGGATGTTGCTGGGACATGAGAAACTGAGTTACAGAGAAAGGTTGAATAGGTTAGGACTTATTCCCTGGAGCGTAAGAGAATGAGGGGTGATTTGATAGAGGTGTATAAAATTATGATGGGTATAGATAGAGTGAATGCAAGCAGTCTTTTTCCACTGAGGCTAGGGGAGAAAAAAACCAGAGGTCATGGGTTAAGAGTGAAGGGGGAAAAGTTTAAAGGGAACATTAGGGGGGGCTTCTTCACGCAGAGAGTGGTGGAGTGTGGAATGAGCTGCCAGATGAAGTGGTGAATGCAGGCTCACTTTTGACATTTAAGCCTGGACAGGTACATGGATGAGAGGGGTTTGGAGGGATATGGCCCAGGTGCAGGTCAGTGGGACTAGGCAGAAAAATGGTTTGGCACAGCTAAGAAGGGCCAAAAGGCCTGTTTCTGTGCTGTAATGTTCTATGGAAAATTGAATGTTTTTACGTATACAGCTTTAAGTTGCAATAATCTAAAGGGAGAGGAAGTGTAATATGGATCTATTTCTTTTAGAACAATGATTCCCCCCCCCCCGCCCAGCATTACATATTGATCTGCTGTCTGTGCAAGCTTACTTCTCTCTCTCTCTCTCTCTCTCTCTCTCTCTCTCTCTCTCTCTCTCTCTCTCTCTCTCTCTCTCTCTCTCTCCCTCTCTCTCTCTCTCCCTCTCTCTCTCTCTCATTGCAATGTGAATTCACCAGTTGAAGCCATCTTCTGCTTGTGTGCTTTTAGTTGGGCACAAACAGAACAGTTCTTCCTTGTTGTGGTGCTAAAAGCAAGCACAGAAGCCATGCTGTCCCCATGTTGCTAGACTTAACTTTGTCGGAGGTAAAGGCATTTAAACCCTGCCACAGGTGTCGAGTATCCCTCGTTGATTCCAGTCTGGTCCGGAATCTCCACTTCACCCATGAGATGGCTTTCTGGCGATTGTACCTGGATATTTTGTAGTATTCTTGATCTCCAGGCTTGAATACCTCTGATCTGGCCCTCAGCAAATTCCGGATTTCATGATTGATCCAGGGCTTCAGACTGGGGTAGACCCTGAATGAATTTGTAGTAACATGCTTACCTACAGCTGTTTTAATAAAATCTGTAACAACCCTGGTGTAGTCATTCAGATCCTTAGATGAGTTCTTGAACAAGGCCCAGTCCTCTGCCTCCCACGATTACCTCTAAATTGTCTTAATCTGTGGAGTCTTGCTCTTCAGGCTTTGTCTGTATGCAGGTAATAGGACTACAGCCAAATAGTCTGATTTGCTAAAATGTGGTCTATGAAAAGAACAATAGGCATTCCTCATCGTAGTGTAGAAGTGGTCTAGTATGTTGAGACCTCTGGTGCAATATATTATATGCTGGTGATAATTGGGCAGGATTTTCTTTACACAGGCCTCGTTGAAGTCACCAATTTGAAATGCATTTGGGCTGCTTCTTGACTACAGAAGACATCATGAAGTGATATGAGTACTTGCTTATATTCGGCTGCTGGTGGTATATAAACTGCAGTCAGAATCGCAAATGAGAACTCCTGAGGCAAATAGAATGGCCTACATTTGATCATTATGTTTTCTAAGTCAGGTGAAAAAGAAGTCAAAATAACCCCACATCCGAACACCAAAAAGAATTGACCAAAAAGCATACATTGTCACATTTTTCCTTATCAGAGTTCATGGAGGAGCAGGAGTTAGCATTTTTCTGTAATTGACCAGTCCTGGTAGAAATTTCACTTAAAGTCAAGTTGAGTTTATTATCATATGCACAAATACTCTACGTGTATGCACAGGTAAATTAAAAATCTTACTTGCTGCAGCATTGCAGGCACATAGAGTTAGAGACAGAGCATTCAAAAGAAAAACATAAATTATATGTAACTTATTAAAATGTGCAAGAAAGAATATAATTAGAACAATTAATAAGCATTGTCATTATTATGCAAAGTGGTTATTGTGTTGCAGTATTGAGTTAGTGATTAGGATTGTGCAGGTTGGTTCAGGAAGCAAGCGGTTGAAGGGAAGTAACTGTACTTGAAACTGCACTTCTGTACCTCATGCCTGATAGTAGCTATAGGAAGACGGCATGGCCCAGATGATGGGAATCTTTGGTAATATATGCTGTTTTGTTTGAGGTACCGCCTCACATATATATTTCTGATGGCGGGTTGGTATTTGCCATAATGTACTGCGCTGTATTTAGTTGTATTGATGCATATGGCCACTGGCATAAACACACAATATGGGAACATCTGAAAAAAAAAAGAATCAGTATGATTTAGTATGTAACTCTCAGGGCTCTGGGTCATGACAGATGAAGGTATGGCTATCAAGTCTTCTGAATTCCATATCCAAAATCTGGTTTCATTGACTTTAAAGATTGCAGTTGACTTCTGTTTTTATCCTTGTTTTGAACTCCCTCCTCGAGGTCTTGTCCTTTCCAAGCTCCGCTTATGGGCACAGGTTTAAAGAACAAGAGGAGAGATTTAAAAGGGACCTGAGAGGCAACATTTCCAAACAGAGGGTGATATGCGTGTGATATGAATTGTCAGAGGATGCAGTAGAAGCAGGTACAGTTAAAACATTTAAAAGATATCTGTAATGTACAAGGAGGAGAAAGTTTTGGCAAAATATGGGCCAAATGCAGGAAAATGGGTTTAGCTGTTAGCAACTTGGGTAGCATGGACAGGTTGGGCTGAAAGGCCTGTTCCTTTACTATGTAGTTCTCTGACTCTATGGCTCAATGACTTGAAATCTCCCTTGCTGACCATACTCATTGTCATCTGTGTTATTATCTCGTACATGGCTAGTGTCAAATTCTGTTTGATAAATTGCTTCTATGACTATCAATTATGACATTTTGCCACAATATAGGACTGTAAAAATGAAAATAGATTTTGCTCTGTATCTACGCTGCTCTTCTTTGCTTATCTTTGGCAGTATTTATGACAGTCCTCGCTATTTTAAATCCAAATGACATTGTTACTCATTAATGTTCTAATACTGGATTGATTAAATCTCTACTCAAATATACAAACATGACTTCTGAAGACTAGAAACTCTCTCACTTGTTCTTCTTGTCTTCTATTAGAGCTTGGTAATTTTGACTGACACCGATATTTCGAAGTGTTTCAAAACTGATACAAGTTTCCATTGATGCCAGTTTGTTGCTTTAAACAATTCACAGACAGGACTGCTTATAAATAGATTGTTGGAGCAGCATTTTATATAATTTAAATGAGGACAAAATAATTGCTCTAATTTTGAAAATGCCAAATATAATTTTGTTATAGCTTTCAATTTCAGCCCATCAATAGAATAAGAAAATTACTAGAGGAGCTATAAACTCATTAAGTGAAATTACTGTCACTCAACTTGGTTATCAATGAAGTCTTCCCTACGTGAAATGGATTTAATCATTATGTTGTAACAAAGAGTGAGTTTAGCATCAAATTATTTTTTTTATTTTAATTGCCTCAGCTTATTTTATGCAATTATTTCTCCATTCTGCATTTTATGTTTGCTTCAGTTTTGCACTTTGTTTTGCTATCAGATTACAAGCTAAACATGTCAGTTCGAATTATTGCACATTTAAAACTGGATTCAGTGGCTGAACAGGTTGTAGGTTGCCATGTTGGCAGTTTCAGTAAGAAGGTGATTAGTTTTATTATTTGCATATTAAACCCTGCTCTGAGATTGGATGTTTGGTAATCGTGATACAACTGAATTGCCATGTAGAAATGTGCCTCCAAGTTCAAAGGTTTATGGTGGAATTCTGGATTACAGTGAGTCTCTTAGGGAGATTTCCTTTCCAATTCCTGGACCTTATGGCAAAGTTAAGAATGTCACTTGACCCATTGTGCTTGTGTCAGCTCTTCAAAAAGTCTATCAGATTTATCCTGTTTTCTAAATATTCTTGTAAAAGCTTTCCCCTTTAAGAGTACATCAAAATCCTTCCTTAATGTTGTCACTGAAATGTTTCCTACCATTCTTTAAAATACATTCAAAGTCAGAATACTGATCATGCTTAAACATCTTTATTTTAATAATAATTTAATAATTATACCTCTGCATCCAAATCTTTGTTGGCCAGTTACTTCAATTCTGTTCACTGGTTGCTAACTCTACTGTCAGTTGGAGCACACTTTTGTCTTCTCCTCTGGGAAAGTCCTTAATGACTAATGTTGGACTTCTCCATTAAACTCCTCTTTAACTACACTTTCCAGCAGACCTTGCAGAAACAATAACACACCATTTCTGGGCTACGAAGAGTAGAGAAGTCACATACACCTTTCTCCAAGACTTCAATATTTCCAGGAGTTGGTCATTCTAGGCTCCACGAAGTTAATTGCCATGTGATCTGTAACTGAGCCAGGGCTTTGTTGGAGAGAGAGTCATAGAACACTATGACACAGAAACAGGCCATTCAGCCCATCTAGTCAGTGCTAAACCATTAATCTGCCTAGTCCCATTGATTTGGACCCAGACCAAAGCCCTCCATACTCCTTTCATCCACTTACCTATCGAAATTTCTATTAAGTGTTGAAATTCCACACCCTCACCACCCTCTTAGTGAAGAAATTCCCCCTCATTTTCTCTTAAATATTTCAAATTTCACCCTTAACCCATGACCTCTAGTTGTAGCCTCACCCAACCTCGGTGGAAAAAAGCCTGCTTGCATTTACCCTCTTTATACCTCTCATAAATTTGAATACCTCTATCAAATCTCCCCTCAATCTTCTACATTCTAGGGAATAAAGTCCCAACCTATTCAAGCTTTCTCTATACAGTAACTCAGGAACTCAAGTCTCGGCAACGTCCTCGTAAATTTTCCCTGTACTCTTTCAAACTTATTTACATCTTTCCTGTAGGTAGGTGACCAAAACTGCTCACAATACTTTGATGCTGAGATACACCTAGGATGCACTGGGACACTTCATCAGTGATGTAAGCTGACATCAGATGCTCAGGGTTGATCAGATACTGCGTGATTTGTGTCCCTGCAGCATTGGTCTACGGGTTACAGCTCTTGATCCTTAGCCATTTGGAGGTTTGCTCAGCAGCCTCTACGAAGGACATGGTGGCTCTTTTCTTTTCAGCCCCCATAATACCAAGGAGAAAATAGGTTCCGGACAGTGAGCAGCCAGCAAAACCTCTACAGACCAACTCTATTGGCTCAAATTGTGCCCACCACCTCTGTCTCTGTCACTTCTCTACCAGCTCTAGTTATTTGGCTTTCTTACATTCAAATGCCTCCTCAATCCGGCCTTCCCAAGGCACTGTCAGTTCTACCATGACCGCCTGCTTCAAGTTTTCTGACAGAATGACCACGTCAGGCCTCAGGGATGATGATGCGATAAAGTCAGGGAACTTCAATTACTTACCAAGATCGACTTTCTCTTATGGCGAGCAAGCCTGCTGGTAATCTGGGTCGAGGCTATGGTTGGTTTCCAGCTTTGACAACTTCAGACTAAGCCTAATCAACATCTTATTCAATTTTAACATAACAAATCAACTCCTGTACTCAATACATTGATTTATGAAGGCCAATGTGCTGAAAGCTTTCTTTACAACCCTATCTACCTGTGTCACTACTTTCAAGGAATGATGACTCTGTAGTCCCAGATCCCTCTGTTGTCCTGCAGTCCTTAGTACCTTACCTTAGTTCATCCTCCCAAAGTGCAACACTTCACACTTGTCTGCATTAAATTCCATCTGCCATTTTTGAGGCCACTGTTTTCCAGGTGGATCTCTAGCCTCTGAACAATAGACATGATTCAATGTTATTAGATAGTTACAGTGCAGAAGGAGGTATTATAAGTATCCCATTTTGTGCATGACCTCCATAAGTGGAGATTGTACTCTCACATCCTAGCTCTCAGACAATAGTTTTATGATTTACGCCCCTTCAAATATTTATTCACGTACAACTTAGTGTCAAAACGTGCTTCCGCTCTCCGCTCTGTCCAAGCACCCCATTACTTGGAACAGTTATAATGTTCCTGTCGTCCCTAGACCAAAATGTACATCCCTAATGGGCTAGAAGGAGAATCCTACAATTTGAACAGTATGGCAGAAAGAAGGATGTTTGGTGAAAAAGAATTCTTGATTATTGTCACTTTGTTGTTTCTGGAAGAATGCTGTGCAGAAACCAATTTTCCTTTTGTTGGAATTACAATGACAGCTTCATTAGTCCCATAGATCTTTTGGAATGTCCGGATGGTTATTCTGTATACCATACGGTTCTTCTGCGTCATTTCTGGGGCCGCATCCCAACTCCTTGGAAGAAAATGATGGAGGCATAGAGCTGTTGCTCTGTTTGTTCCTTTACTTTGAGTGAATTCCAAGAACCGAGCAGAACAATCGCTCTGATCTCTCAGTGGTAATTTACCTCATTCTAAAGGGAGCACTTACACGCACATTTAAAAAGCATACACAATCAAAGAGAGCAAATCTGAGCTGAAGGAAAATCAGAATGACTGATGACTTTAATAAGTAATCAAGGATTTGATAAACAAAGATCAACAATATTATTCTTGAAATGCTTATCAAATCAACTATGTCTTTCTGACAGGGACTGTGGCTTCTAATGAATTCACTTTTAGAATTGTTCTTTATCCAGATGTTATTGAGTCTTTAAATCTTCCGTAAGGGCTTCCAAATGTTTCTCATCTGTGAGGCCGGGGAAGTTCACATTCAAGTTTAGTTGTCCTTCAACCATAAAGGAATACAGCCAAATAAAACAGTGTTACTCTAGGGCCAAGGTGCAAAACACAGCACCAGCAGTTATACACATCTCAAGGCATTTTTGGCACATATGAGGTAGCTAGCATATATAAGCTAACAAGCACATTTAAGGTATAAGTAAAATAGAGTGCCAGAAAAAATATATAATCCAAGACCCTGAGTCCATTAATGTTGCAGTCGGTCTGCAGTCGAACACAACACAACATGTCTTCCGCTGAGCAAATACTGGGGGAGCATGTTGTTTCTGACTCTGGTTTGTTCCCAAATGGATTGTGAGTTGGCTTTGGGTTAATTCAGGGATCCAAGAGGCCTCATTTGCTCTCAACCACCCACTCTTTTGTCTGGTCTTGCTAGAAGCTGCTGGGTAAACTGGAAGGATGAAGAATGGATGGTCTCTGGGAGATCACAAGGGGAATAGTACACTTCAAAGAGCTTGGTGAATGAGTTTGTTTAGGATGTTCTAACTTGCTTTGCAGCAAGTGAAATACAGTCACTGTCAAAGGAAGTATACCTTCTAATTTATGCACAGCAAGCTCCCACAAAACAATAATGAAGTATTAGGCAGTTAATCTGTTTTAATGATGTTGCTGAAGGATAAATATTGAAGAAAACTCCCAAGGTCATTCAAATAATCCATGGGATTTTCTGTGGTCACACATCAGGGAAAATGTGTTCCTGGTTTAATATCTCATCCATAAATCTGCCGGCAAAAGGGTTTGCTTAAGATGCTACATTGAATTGAATTATGCACAATTGAGGAAAGGTTCACAAAGCAGCTTCTGATTAATGAGCGTTGTGAAATGAAAGTTTAATTTACTTTAATTGTGAAGTGCTGCCCTTATTTTGTGAGAGAGCAGGATGTAAACTCCTTGAGAGACTGCCTGCTTCTGTTGGGAACATAATCAAAGCAAAAGTGAGTTTGACTGGAAGTTAGCAGTCAGAGAAATCTGGTGTCACTTCTCTTCAAAGGTAAGATTTCCTTCCCACTTTTATTCCTTTTGTTTTGGTAAAACCAGGAGGCAGGTGGTGCACATGCTCCTGTTGACATCAACGGTGTTGAGGTCGGGAGGGCTGAGAGCTATCAGTTCTTGGGAATGAACAGTGGTAATAACCTGTCCTAGTCCAAACACATAGATGCCATGGCTAAGAAAGATGCCCAACTCCTCTGCATACTCAAGAGACTAAAGAAATTTGGCATATCCCCTTTGACCCTTACCAATATTTATTGATTCACCATTGCTTGGTGGGGCATCTGCTCTCTGAGAATTGTGGACACAGCTCAGCACATCACAGTAACCAATCTCCCCTTAGTTGGCTGTGTCTAAGCATCTCACTGCTTCGGTATAGAAGTTAACATAATCAAAGACCTCTCCCACCCAGGACGTTTACTCTTCTCCCACCTCCCGTCAGTCACAAGATACTACAATAAGATGGATTCCTGACCTCACGATGTACCTCATGAATGGCCTTTCAGCTTATTACCTCCCTGCACTGCACTTTTCTCTGTAAATGTAACACTTTATATCTGCATTCTGTTATAGTTTCACTTTGAACTACCTCATTCTGCTGCATAAACAGTATGCAAGACTAAATTTTCATTGTATCTTGGTGCATGTGACAATAATAAACCGATTTATCAATTTTATCAATTAGAAAAGATCAGTCAAAATACATTTGTGCTTTATATTCTTTAAATTGAGTCTATACTGTTGTCGTTTTAGACAATGTAGGTAACAGAATTTGCAATTGTATAGTGCCTTTCACTTGCTTTTTAAAGTTGCAGTGATTCTCAAAGTCACTGAAGTTTTGAAATCACTGCTATAAGACTGGAGCTTATTTATGCATTCTACCAACAATATCATGATAATGATTAGATAACCTGGTCTTAGAAACGCTGATTGGGAGATAAAATTTGTCCAGGAATAATTTCTCAAGGGGACTGCAAAAGTCCATCAATGGGACTTCATGGAAACATAGAAACACAGAAAACCACAGCACAATACAAGCCCTTCGGCCCACAAAGTTGTGCCGAACATGTCCTTACCTTAGAAATTACTAGGCTTACCTATAACCCTCTATTTTTCTAAGCTCCATGTACCTATCCAAAAGTCTCTTAAAAGACCCTTTTGTATCCGCCTCCACCACCGTTGCCAGCAGCCCATTCCACGCACTCACCACTCTCTGAGTAACAAACTTACCATATAACAATTACAGCACAGAAACAGGCCATCTCGGCCCTTCTAGTCCATGCCGAACGCTTACTCTCACCTAGTCCCACTGACCTGCACTCAGCCCATAACCTTCCATTCCTCTCCTGTCTATATACCTATCCAATTTTACTTTAAATGACAATATCCCTGACATCCCCTCTGTACCTACTCCACAGCACATTAAACCTGTGTTCTCTTGTGGCAACCATTTCAGCCCTGGGAAAAAGCCTCTGACCATCCACATGATCAATGCCTCTCATCATCTTATATGCCCCTATCAGGTCACCTCTCATCCTCCATCGCTCAAAGGGGAAAGGGCCGAGTTCACTCAACTTATTCTCATAAGGCAAGCTTCCCAATCCAGGCAACATCCTTGTAAATCTGCTCTGCACTCTTTCTATGGCTTCCACATCCTTCCTGTAGTGAGGTGACCAGAACTGAGCACAGTACTCCAAGTGGGGTCTGACCAGCGTCCTATATAGCTGCAACATTACCGCTCAACTCCTAAATTCAATTCCACGATTAATGAAAACCAATACACCATACGCCTTCTTAACCACAGAGTCAACCTGTGCAGCTGCTTTGTGTGTCCTATGGACTCAGACCCCAAGATCCTTCTGATCCTCCACACTGCCAAGAGTCTTACCATTTCTGCCATCATACTTGACCTACCAAAATGAACCACTTCACACTTATCTGGGTTGAACTCCATCTGTCAGTTCTCAGCCCAGTTTTGCATCCTATCAATGTCCCGCTGTAACCTCTGTCAGCCCTCCACACTATCCACAGCACCTCCAACCTTTGTGTCATCAGCAAACTTGCTAACCCATCCCTCCACTTCCTCATCCAGGTCATTTACAAAAATCACGAAGAGTAGGGGTCCCAGAACAGATCCCTGAGGCACACCACTGGTCACCGACCTCCATGCAGAATATGACCCCTCTACAACCACCCTTTGCCTTCTGTGGGCAAGCCAGTTCTGGATCCACAAAGCAACATTCCCTTGGATCCCATGCCTCCTTACTTTCTCAATAAGCCTTGCATGGGGTACCTTATCAAATCCCTTGCTGAAATCCATATACACTACATCTACTGCTCTTCCTTCATCAATGTATTTAGTCACATCCTCAAAAAATTCAATTAGGCTCGTAAGGCACAACCTGCCCTTGACAAAGTCATGCTGACTACTCCTAATCATATTATACCTCTCCAAATGTAAATAAATCCTGCCTCTCAGGATCTTCTCCATCAACTTACCAACCACTGAGGTAAGACTCACTGATCTATAATTTCCTGGGCTAGCTCTACCCCCTTTCTTGAATAAGGGAACAACATCTGCACCCTCCAATCCTCCAGAATCTCTCCCATCCCCATTGTAAATGCAAAGATCATCACCAGAGGCTCAGCAATCTCCTCCCTCATCTCCCACAGTAGCCTGGGGTACATCTCATCCGATACCGGCGACTTATCCAACTTGATGCTTTCCAAAAGCTCCAGCATATCCCTTTTCTTAATATCTACATGCTCAAGCTTTTCAGTCTGCTGCAAGTCATCACTGCCATCACCAAGATTCTTTTCCATTGTGAATACTGAAGTAAAGTAGTCATTAAGTGCCTCTGCTATTTCCTCCACTTCCATACATGCTTTCCCACTATCACACTAGATAGGTCCTATTCTTTCACGTCTTATCCTCTTGCTTTTCACATACTTGTAGAATGCCTTGGAGTTTTCCTTAATCCTACCTGCCAAGGCCATCTCATGGCCCCTTCTGGCTCTCCTAATTTCCTTCTTAAACTCCTTCCTATTAGCCTTATAATCTTCTAGATCTCAAAAATTAACTAGCTCTCTGAACCTTTTGTAAGCTTTTCTTCTTGACTAGATTTATTACAGCCTTTGTACACCATGGTTCTTGTACCCTACCATAACTTCCCGACTCATTGAAACATACCTATGCAGAACTCCACACAAATATCAATAGACAATAGACAATAGGTGCAGGAGTAGGCCATTCGGCCCTTTGAGCCAGCACCACCATTCAATGTGATCATGGCTGATCATCAACAATCAGTACCCAGTTCCTGCCTTCTCCCCATATCCCTTGACTCTGCTATCTTTAAGACCTCTATCTAACTCTTACTTGAAGCATCCAGAGAATTGGCCTCCACCGCCTTCTGAGGCACAGCATTCCATAGATCCACCACTCTCTGGGTGAAAAAGTTTTTCCTGAACTCTGTTCTAAATGGCCTACCCCTTATTCTTAAACTGTGGCCTCTGGTTCTGGACACCCCCAACATCGGAAACATGTTTACTGCCTCTAGCATGTCCAATCCCTTAATAATCTTATATGCTTCAATCAGATCCCCTCTCATCGTTCTAAATTCCAGTGTAAACAAGCCCAGTCGCTCCAGTCTTTCATCATATGACAGTCCCACCATCCCAGGAATCAACCTCGTGAACCTACGCTGCACTCCCTCAATAACAAGAATGTCCTTCCTCAAATTTGGAGACCAAAACTGAATACAATACTCCAGGTGTGGTCTCACCAGTGCCCTGTAAAACTGCAGAAGGACCTCTTTGCTCCTATAGTCAACTCTCCTTGTTACGAAGGCCAATATGCCATTAGCTTTCTTCACTGCCTGCTGTACCTGCATGCTTGCTTTCATTGACTGATGTACAAGAACACCTAGATCTCATTGTACTTCCCCTTTTCCTAACTTGACTCCATTTAGATAGTAATCTGCCTTCCTGTTCTTGCCACCAAAGTGGATAACCTCACATTTATCCACATTAAACTGCATCTGCCATGCATCTGCCCACTCACCCAACCTGTCCAAGTCACCTTGCATTCTCCTAACATCCTCCTCATATTTCACACTGCCACCCAGCTTTGTGTCATCTGCAAATTTGCTAATGTTACTTTTAATCCCTTCATCTAAATCATTAATGTATATTGTAAATAGCTGCGGTCCCAGCACCGAGCCTTGCGGTGCCCCACTAATCACTGCCTGCCATTCTGAAAAGGACCTGTTAATCCCTACTCTTTGACTCCTGTCTGCTAACCAATTTTCTATCCATGTTAGTACCTTACCCCCAATACCATGTGCCCTAATTTTGCCCGCTAATCTCCTATGTGGGACTTTATCAAAAGCTTTCTGGAAGTCCAGGTACACTACATCCACTGGCTCTCCCTTGTCCATTTTCATAGTTACATCCTCAAAAAATTGCAGAAGATTAGTCAAGCATGATTTCACCTTTGTAAATCCATGCTGACTCGGACTGATCCTTCTACTGCTATCTAAATATGTCGTAATTTCCTCTTTTATAATTGACTCCAGCATCTTCCCCACCACTGATGTCAGGCTAACTGGTCTATAATTCCCTGTTTTCTCTCTCCCTCCTTTCTTAAAAAATGGGATAACATTAGCTACCCTCCAACCCTCAGGAACTGATCCTGAATCTATAGAACATTAAAAAATGATTACCAATGCATCCACAATTTCTAGAGCCACCTCCTTAAGTACCCTGGGATGCAGACCATCAGGCCCTGGGGATTTATCAACCTTCAGTCCCATCAGTCTACCCAACAGCATTTTCTGCCTAATGTGAATCCCCTGAACATTTCCCACATTTCTTCCGTACTTTTTCCTGAGAATATCTGTTTCCAATATTAGCTTTGAATTTCCTGCCTGATAGCCTCATTATTCCCCTTACTCCAATTAAACGCTTTTCTAACTTGTCTGTTCCTATCTCTCTCCAAAGATATTGTAAAGGACATAGAATTATGATCACTATCTCCAAAATGCTCTCCCACTGAGAGTTCTGACACCTGACCAGGTTCATTTCCCAATACCAGATCAAGTACAGCCTCTCCTCTTGTAGGTTTATCTACATATTGTGTCAAGAAACCTTCCTGAACACACCTAACAAGCTCCACCCCATCTAAACGCCTTGCTCTAGGGAGATGCCAATTGATATTTGGGAAATTAAAATCTCCCATCATGACAACTCTGTTATTATTAACCCTTTCCAGGATCTGTTTCCCTATCTGCTCCTCAATATCCCTTTTACTATTGGGCAGCCTATAAAAAACACCCAGTAAAGTTATTGACCCCTCACTGTTCCTAACCTCCACCCACAGAGGCTCCATAGACAATCCCTCCATGGCGTCCACCTTTTCTGCTGCTGTGACACTATCTCTGATCAACAATGCTACGCCCCCACCTCTTTTGCCTCCCTCCCTGTCCTTTCTGAAACATCTAAAACCCGGCACTTAAAGTAACCATTCCTGTCCCTGAGCCATCCAAGTCTCTGTAATGGCCACCACATCATATCTCTAAGTACTGATCCACGCTCTAAGCTCATCTGTTTTGTTCACAACACTCCTTCTGTTAAAATAGACATATTTCAAACCTTCGGTCTGAGCGTGTCCCTTCTGTATCACCTGCCTATCCTCCCTCTAAAACTTCTACAAGGTTTCTCTATTTGTGAACCAACCTCCTCTTCCCCAGTCTCTTCAGTTCGGTTCCCACCCCCCCAACAATTCTAGTTTAAACTCTCCCCAGTAGCCTTAGCAAACCTCCTCGCCAGGATATTGGTGCCCCTGGTATTCAAGTGCAACCGGTCCTTTTTGTACAGGTCACACCTGCCCCAAAAGAGGGTCCCAATGATCCAGAAATCTGAATCCCTGCCCCCTGCTCCAATCCCTCAGCCACACTTTTATCCTCCACCTCATTTTATTCCTATTCTCACTGTCGCGTGGCACAGGCAGTAATCCTGAGATTACTACCTGTTACGTACCCGTGGCACGTGACAGTGGTGTACTTGTCACGTGACAGGTGTTGAAGCTATACTGGACTTGAGGTAATGGTCTTGTGATGGTGGAGTGACGTCATTTTCCCGCCAGTAGAGGTCATGTGACAGGTTTTTTTTACAGGGTATAAAAGGAGGACCCCTCCCTGTGAGGAGGGGCAGTTCGTGGCTGGATTTGCTATGTTGACTTCATGCCACTGCGTGATTTAATGTTATGATGCAGTTTACTTGAAAGATGGAGTTTTATCTAATGCCTAAAGTTTAAAAGGTCATTGCCAGCAGTTTCTTTATAATACTGCTAGTTGAGAATTAGTGGAGAGTGAAGATCGGAGTTCGGGAGTTAAAAGATCGAGGAAAGTCGATTTCAACAGTGAAACAGGTTCGACCTTGTTTGATCCTCATTCAGAAGGAATTTGTTGACTGTCCCCGTGTTAATCCCTGTGAATAGCAGAAAGAATTGGGAACAGTTTTGTAAAGGAAAGGTCAGTGACTTTAAGCCGTTTCATTTTCCATCTTCGTAAGATTCTTCGTGGGAAAAGTAGTTCGACTGGGAATTGCAACAACACGACGTGAAAGAGAATTTAAATCGTATTAAGAAGTCTCTCCCTTAAATGGACTGTAAGCATTTTGAACTTTTGCAATACTACTTTGAAGAACTGTTTTTGCAACATCGCTTTAAGAACTGTTTAAGCTGCCGCACAGCAGCTGATTTCCGGTTACGTTAGTGATTTGTTTACTTTTGGGGGTTTGTTTTTCAGTGTTTAATAAACGTTTTGTTTGTTATCAAAACCCTGCCTCACTCATATATTTATTGTTGCTTGAATCCGTAACATACCTTTGCGGTGCTGCTTCTCAACTTCCTTCCTAACTCCCTGTAGTCTTTTTTCAGGACCTCTTCCCTTTTCCTACCTATGTCATTAGTACCAATATATACCATGACCTCTGACTGTTCTCCCTCTCACTGCAGGATATCGTGGACGTGATCTGAAACATCCCAGACCCTGTCACCTGGGAGGCAAACTACCTTCCGAGTTTCTTTCATGTGTCTACAGAAATGCCTATCTGATCCCCTAGCCATAGAGTCCCCTATCACTACTGCCTTCCTCTTCCTTTCCCTACCCTTCTGAGCCACAGGGCCAGACTCTGTGCCAGAGGCACGACCATTGTTGCTTCCCCCAGGTAGGCTGTCCCTCCCAACAGTACTCAAACAGGAGTACTTATTGTCAAGGGGTACAACCACTTCACTTCAACAGCTCACCAGAAACATGGTAACCCCAACAAGTAGCCTGTTTTTTTGTCTTCAGGACTCCATAGTATGTGTTGAATGATTCAGTAGGAACTTCCTGATATAAGGTTGAGATAACTGTCTGCTTATGTACAGCGAACACAGTGGAACTGTACAAAGCGACAATGAGATATATCAAGAAGAAGACACAGGATATGAAGATGCTGGACTCTGGAGCAACACACAAAGTAGTGTGGGAAATTTTGGGTTAGGCAGCTTCTTTGGAGGTAAATGGAAAGTTGACATTTGAGGTTTAGACCATTCATCAGTACTGAGTGACTACAAGGTTATAAACACTCTTCACAATAGCTTAGGAGAATGGAGAAATACAGTAACCTTCACTTTCAACTACTTGATATCTACACTCCTGTAAGCATTTGGATGGTTTAATGCACATTTATGCATTCCTCCATTCACTGAGTTTTTTTTTCTGGAGGGATTATCCTATTTTTACTGGGAGAAGTTGCTGTGCTCTTTGCTCCCTCTAACTGAAAACACTCAGCAGGTAGGGCATCAGGTGTGGATCAGGAAATTGAGTTAACGTTTGCCAAAGACCCACCATCAGAACAAAGAGAAAAGAGGTGAAATAAAAACAGAAAATGCTGGAAAGGCTCAGCATCTGTGGAGACCTACAGAGTTAGGGCAGGTCAGATGTGACATTCTTGATCTGAAATATTAACCATGTTTTACTCTCCATTGATGTTACCTAATATGTTGAGTGCTGCCACCATTTTCTGATTTTCAGGTAAGGAACTCAAACTGGAGAAGCAGAGGAATTGACCAGATATTCAAATAAATCCACTTTTGTATGTTTACAGATTGTTAAAAGTTACCAGAGTCAGATCTGAAAACTTCTATAACCATATTCCTTGGATCCATGAACTAGATGCAAGGACACAGTCAATCAAATTGGCTTGTTTCTCTTTCTCCTTTTCAATAGGACAATGCCAGAATTCATCGTTTCTTTAAGAAATAACTGCCAATTACTCTGTTTTCTGGCTGTTTTGCCATAGAATCAAATGACAGATACAGTGTGAAGACAGAATTTTGGCCTGTCAGGCAGAGTCCAGACACATCCACTGCCAACAGCAAAGAGACATTATCCACAGGAGACTCCTTCAGCATCTGTCAGCAGAGTCTGACCAGTTCAATGCCTACTTAATATTGACTCCAATTAATAAGCCCCTATGTCATGCCTGCCAATCATGTTGATTGTCTGTGCCTTTAGTAGAACAGTCCTAGCATATACCCGTTGCAATCAAATCCACATATTGCCGAAGCAGATATTACAGATGGATAGATTTATTCACCAAAAGGAAGTTATGACAGGAATGTTCTACTCGCCTGCCTGGTTTGTTTTTGATGAAAGAACCAGTTCTTTAACTGCCCGGTGAAATATCTTCCCTTGTTCCTCAGTTCAAGAGCAATTAGGGATGGTAATAAATGCTAGCCTTTTTCAGTGAGTGAATTAAGTTTGTCTTCTGGTTACTGAACCTTCCAACCTATTTTTTGCTAAAATACTGTACATTTAGTAATGGGAATGAGTAAGAGGCTGGAATTTAATCTTACACTGTTAACAGCCATGTCTTCAACTGCCATGACCCTAATCTCCAGTCTTTCCTCCAATGACCTCTCTTCTTGTATATTATACTCTCTCTCTCCCTCCCCTCCCTGCTTTTTGTAAGGTGCTTCTTAAAAATAGTCTAATTAAACAAATTTCCTTCAACTTCACTCACTTCCTATTGATTAAAGGTCAGCCTCTGCCACACTTGCCTTTCTGTGAGAGATGAGGGACAATATTTCTTTCAGTCCTTTCTGAGCTCACTCCATCCTTTTTTCCCTGCTTCATCAGTGACTACATTGGTGTTGCCTCCTGTACTCATGCATAAGTGAATAATTTCATTAATTGTTGATGTGAAGTTCCACACTTTACATGGTCAACCTTTGACTCTTGGTTTCCTTCTCTGTATTCCTTAGGTCATAGACTAACTACCAACATCCAATACAAGCCATTGATGCCCACAACTACCTCAACTTCTCTTCATCCCACCCTAGCTTCTGTAAGGACTCTGTTCCAAACTCCCAGTTCCTCTGACAGTGCCGTATTTGCTCCAATGATGAGACTTTTTGTACAGATGTCTCGAAAGTATCTTCTTCCTGAATCATGGGTTCCCCTCCACTATGGTTAACAAAGCCTATGATCATACCTCATCCACTTCTTGTGCTTCTGCTCTCAATCCTTCTCCTCTGTGACAGAACAAGCTTAGAGTTCCCTTGGTTCTACATCTTCCACTCCACCAGATGTTGCATTCAACAGATTGCTCTCCTCAATTTCTACTGCCTTAAAAGAGATTCCATCATCAGACATATCTCTCCTCTTCAGCATTTTGCAGGGGCTGCATCCTTTATGACTTCCTCTTACATCCTTCCATTCTCACTTCCCATTTTACAGCACTTTCCCTTGCTACTACAGGACATGAAGAAAGCCCCTTCAATTTTTTCCTTCCCAGCAGCCAAGTGCTCAAACAGCCCTTCCAGCTGAGATAACAATTCACTTTCCCCTGACCCAGTGCTCACTGTGTGGTTTTCTCTGCAATGGAGAAATCAAACATTGAGTGACTGCTTTGCCGAGCACCCATGTTGGTCCACATGGGAGATGCAAAGTTTGCCTTTGACTGTTACTTTAGTTCTCCACCACACTTTAGCTCCAACCTATCAATCTGTTACCTCTAGCACTGTTACAGTGAGGTCCAAAGTAAACTTAAAGAACAGCACCTCATTTTCTATCTGGACACATTGCAGCATTCCAGACACTGTAGAGAATACAATGACTTCAATTTCTGTCTTTATCTGTCATCCATCTGTGATATTAGCTTTGCCAATATACCTAATGACCTGACCTCCACAGCAATCTGTGGCAATGAATTCCTCAGATTCACCATCCTCTGGCTAAAGAAATTCCTCCTCATCTTTGTTTAAAAAGGGGTGTCTTTCTACTCTGATGCTTTGCCCTCGACTCTCCAGCTATTGGAAGCATCATCTCTTCATCCACTCTATTTGGGCCTTTCAATATTTAATTAGTTTCAATGAGATTCCCCCCCTCCTCCATTCTTCTAAACTTCACTGAGGACAGGCCTAGAGCTCTTCATACAATCACCCTTTGATTCTTTGTAACATTCTTGTAAACCTTCTCTGGACCCTCTCCAAGGCCAGCATTTCCTTTCTTAGATATGGGGCCAAAACTGCTCATAATACTCTAAATGTCATCTGACCACTGCTTTACGTAGTGCCCTGGTTCACATCTTCACTGTTATGCTGCAGGTATTTCATTTAGCAGCTCTGTAAGACACAGAACCCCTTTGCTACCTCTGCGGCCTACATGCAAACGCTAGAAAAGTTGTTTGGCATGACAGGAAGCCTATTGGAGCTTATGACGGGGTTTCAGAACATGTTTCAGGAGAATTTCTGCCTAAATTTTTTGGCTAGAGAGGCAGCTAAATTGCTTGTGGTGTAGAGGGGCCATTCAAATGGCTGAGGTGGTCAGTTAAGAATGGATCAAGTGGCGAAAGGCACCCATTCGCCGGACCTGATTGCTTGTGGTCTCTGAATGTCTCGTAAGACGTGCCCCACTCCCTCATTTTTTGAGCTGATCAGAGAAGTAAGAGAGGTGGAGAGTGTGATGGAGGCACGAGAGGCCTCATTCCGCAGGTACAGTCCTCAGTAGTGGTCCCCTTGGCTGAGGTGAGGTCCCCGGGAAGTGGTGAAGGAGCTTATGGCAGAGGTTAAGACTGAGATGTCCTGCTGTTATCAGTGGGTGTGCACCCCCCCCCCCCACAGTATGATAGAGCTGATAGGGAGTTGGACCCCCTAAGATGACAGACTACACTGGCGACAGCTAGCGGCTGGCATTCTGCGAGAAGGGGAGCGAGGGGTCTGAAGAGGGGCACTTCAGGCAGGAGTGTGAACGATGGAAACCCCTCAGAGTGAGCCCCCAGGTACTTAAGCAGAGAGACCCAGTGAGGGAATGGCCTGGCATCTCGTGAGGAACACATTCCCAGCAATATATCCAGGAACACCCTAAAGCAAAAACCCTATTCCTGAAGGCTTAATGGGGCCAACTCCGGTGTATCGCTAAGGATATTGAAACCTATTTATGTTAGAGCCATACTTAACAGTGGCTCTCAGTTACTCTGCTGTACCGTTCATTTCACAACCGGTATTTGATGCATTTACCAGTGCGCTAGAGATCTGGGGTCTCCGTATGGATGACAATCCATATGATAGTTACTTGTCATTGGAACTAGAGTTTTCAGAGGCAGATGTGAGAGTAGCTGAGGTCCTTAATACATTAATGCTGGTTTGACCGGACCCGGTCAAGAGGGACGAAGCTTCAATGCTCGTGGGGATGAACATTCCTATTGTGAGGTGTCTAGTGTGAGCCTGCAAGGAAAAGGTTGGAGACAGCTTTCTGAAAGTATTGTCCATTCACCCTGTGTTCCAAGCTGTTTTTGAGGAAGTGCGTGGCCACACTGGGCTGGTTGATGAGCATAACCGAGGGACTGTGTGGTTCACCCAGTCAAAACCAATAGGGTTACAGCCTGGGGAACTAGTGAGAGTAATGGGAAGCCCCAAATTTCCCGGAATGTCTGATGCCGAGGCCCTCTTGGTGGATGCTCCGGAAGGCCACAAAGAAGAGCCAGGCTTACCTGCTGCGGTACTGGTGAGGCCCGAACTGCAGAAGCCCTCGGTTGTACAGGATGACAGTGAGCGTCAGGAACATTTTGGAGCAGGAAGTCACCCTCAGGCAGGGGATGCCAATGACGCACCTCGTCCCAGTGATTATAATGTCTAATGTCTCTGTGAGATGAGCCCGGAAGAAACTCTTTCTCAAAAGAGGAAAGGTGACTGCCAAGTCATTCAACTTTGGGAACTCCCTGGTACTTGGAGGTTTGAAGAAGAGGTTGACTGAGAAAACAATGTTGAAGCTGGAAGATGTCTTTTCTACTGACGAGTTTGATGAGGGTTGTTCCAAGTGCACTCGCAACACCATCCAGGTAACAGAGGACACCACATTCAGAGAAAGGTAACGACAACTGGCACCTGCAGAGGTGGAGGACATTTGGCAGCATCTGCGGAACTTGAAGGAAGCTGGAATGATCACTGAGTCCAGAGGCCCTTACGCATCTCGAACAGTAGTGGCCAGGAAGAAGAATGGGAAGGTATGGATGTGGATGGACTGTTGGACTCTGAACAGGCGTACAGTCCTCAACCAGTATACAGTCCCAAGAATCGAGGATGCACTGGCCTGCTTGAAATAAGCAGCATGGTTGAGTGCTGCACTTGAGGAGTGGGTATTATCAGATACCCATAGTGAGGTTGATAAAGAGACTTATCTGAAGTATGTGTCAGATATAAGAAGGGAGCTGAAAAAGGCTTATGAATTGGCTGATGTTGTGGCTGCTAAGGAAATAAGAGGAGGTATGATCAAAAAGTTAGGCTCTCCCACCTCATGCCTGGAGACTGAGTCCTCATAAAGCACTTGGGGCTACCTGGGAAGCATAAATTGGCTGACAGCTGGGCGGCTATGCCCTGTGTAGTGGAGAGACAGATGCCAAATGTACCAACGTTCTGGGTGAAACCAGAGGATGGGAACGGGCCTGTCAAGATTCTCCATCGGAACCATCTTCTACCTCTGGGACAAGGGGTGCGTGTTGACCCAAAGCCTGACTTGGGCCCTACACCTAGTAAGAGAATTTGCAGTGACGTGGAGAGACTGAAGGATCAGCAGCATGAAAGATTAGACCAGCCCCCATCCCCGAATAGGATACGGACTTGGAGGATGAGGAAATGGGGGTGTGGTATATGCTGCCTTTTGCTAATTTACCACTAACTGAGGAACAGATTCCCAACCCTTCTCACATTGAGTCAGGTGAAATCAGTGCGGGGGTGGGGGCTATCTGTGGACAGGCAGGTTTGCAGCTGGACTGTAAAGTGGGGCTGGGCTCTAAAGTAACTGGGAATGAAGCTGAGCTCAGCCAAGTGGCAGAGGGGCCTGAGTTGCTGGAAAGCACAAGTAACAGGCGGGGGAGGCCTCGCCAGGTAGACCAGAAGTATCCCAAGGAATGTCTGAAACTGAAGATGTAGCTGATGGGATATGGAGGTCTCAAAGAGTCAGGAAACTCCCAGATAAGCTGGCAATATAGCACCAGGGGAACAGAATGTGGCGACTATCCCCCTAGTGAGGGATGTCACTACCATTTACAACTGGATTGGAGGTTCTGACATCACAAAATTCCTTTGAAAACAGTGCTATTAATGATGGGATGACAAATTATTTCAAAGTCATGAGAACATGACTATTTGTGGTGGGAGGAGAGTGTAGTGCCCTGGTTCACATCTTTACTGTTATGCTGTGGTTTCATTTTGCAGTTCTGTAAGGGCTGTCTGTTCTGCTTTCAGCCTGTTTGGGTTAATGTTGAAGGTAAGGGATGATGTGGAATGTGTGCCATCCAATTAGTGGAGGTTTTTGTTGGTGAGGGACAATAAGGTTGGTCTTGGGCTTTTGTTCGAGACGAGATGAAGAGAGAAGATGCTGGGGAGAACCGGTCATAGCACGTGATCCAGCGGGAGACCTGCTTGTTCGAGATGGATTCCAAGCAACATTCGGAAATTGATGTGTGTGCTTTTACATTGACACTCGGGCCCAACGCGTAAGTGACAGAGAAGTTCAAGATGAGCTCCAACTTGTGCACATTTGACTGTTTAATTAGAATGGGCCCTTTTCTTTTTGTTATTCTTTATTAACCCTTTAGTTAAGATTCATAAATATAATTCCTTTAATCGTATGCAATGTACTGTCTGTTATTTTGTGGCGTTAATTTGTAACAGAGTAGCGAATTACACAGCAGTCACACAAACAGGGGTTGGGCTCGCGCCTCAATCGTGCATGTTTGGCGGGGTTAGAGATTGTCTTCCCTAGCCTTACGCGGCTGATGAAAAAATGTTGCATTTATAAATTCTCAGCATTAGACTCTTGCTTTTATATTCTAATTCTCTCGAAATGAACTGCTTAACATTTCACTTGCCTACTAATGCAACCTGCAAGTTAATCTTTAGGGATCCTGCATTTGGACTCTCAAACCCTTTGCACCCCTGATTTTTAAATTTGTCCCCTGTTAGAAAAATGTCTATGTCTTTATTCCTTCTTGTAAATTGACAATACACTTTTCTACGCTTTATCCCATCTGCCACATCTTTGCCCGTTTTCTAATTTGTCCAAATGCTTCTGCAGACTCATTGCTTTGTCAACACTACCTGCCCCTTCTGCAAATTTGGTCTCAAAGTCATGAGCTCTATCCAGGTTATTATCATATAACATGAAAAGTAGTGGACACAATGCCCATCATTTTGGAAGATCACTAGACACAAACAACCATACAGAAAAGGGACCCTTTATTCCCACTATATGCTTTTTACCAAATAGCCAATCTGTAACTCTTTTCTCGTCTAGCAGCCTTATGAACAGCACCTTATCAAAAGCTTTATAAAAATCCAAGTAAACAATATCCACTGACTCTTCTTTGTCAATTTTGCCTGTTATTTCCTTAACGAAGTCCAACAGATTTCTCAGACAAGATTTTCCTTTAAGGAAACCATGCTGACTATGGCCTAGTGTATCATGTGCCTCCAAATATCCCAAAACTTCATCCCTAATAATGGACTCTAGCATCCTGCCCACCAGTGAAGTCAGGCTAAGTGGTTTATATTTTTTTGTCATTTGTCTCCCTGTCTTCTTAAACAGTGGAGTAAGATTTGGGATTTTCCAGTCCTCCAGAACAATATCAGAGTCTATTGATTCTTGAAATATCATTACTATTGCCTCCAAATTCTCTTCAGCTATCTCTTTCAGAACACTGTGACGTAGTTCAGCTGGTCGAAGTGACTTCAGACCATTCAGCTTCTCAAGCACCTTCTCTTTAAATGAAAAATACACAAACATTTATGATGTTGAGTGGTTGGATATAGAGAGGATATTTCTTCTTCTAGGTTAACCAAGAATAAGAAGGGGGGAAGGGCAACACAGAATCTACTGGTTAAACTCAAGAGGTCAAAGCAGTATCAGTCAGAGGAAAGAAATTGACGATGTTTGGGGCCGAAACCCTACCTCGAGACTCTGGAAAGACCTGCTTAAAGTACAGAGTTGCCGATTTGAAACAGACATGCTTGAATTTTTCTGTCAGAGAGTTGTGTGTCTTTAGAACTCTCTCCACAAAAGGAGGGGGAAGCTGAGTCCTTCAATATTTTAAGACGAAGATAAGAAGCTACTTGATTGATAAAGGAGTGAAAGCTAACTAAGTTCAGTTGAGACTGTGAAGATGAGGTCACAATCCAATCATTTGTAATTTTATTAAATAAGATCAAGACTTAATTTATCGGAATTTATCGGAAATAGTGAAATTCTTTGCTGGGCAGACATCCACAGTGATGGATCTTCCATAGGTAAATCCAATCACCTTTATGTAGCTGTTACAAGCCCCATCCATGAAATCCCTGAAAAATCAGACAGCTAGCTCAGCTGCATGTTTTGGCTTAGACAAGATCAGTCCAAGTCGAAGTTGAAGTTCTCCAAAATCATTGTTTATTAAATTCAAAAACATTCAATAACTTCCCAAAACTGCTCACATTATTCTTTAAAAATAAATAACTTAAATAAAAATATTTCTAAGTTCAAGTTCAAAGTCGGCTCAACATTGTGGGCCGAAGGACCTGTAATGTGCTGTAAATTTCTATGTTCTATATGTTCAAAGTTCAAAGTAAATTTATTGTCAAAGTACATTCATATCAGCATATACAACCCTGAGATTCATCTTCTTGTGGGCATACTCAGTGAATCCAAGAACCGTAATAGAATCAATGAAAGACTGCACCCAACAGGATGGAAAAGCAACCAATGTGCAAGAAACAACAAATAGTGCAAGCACAAAAGGAAAAAAAAGCAATAATAATAAAAATAAATAAATAAGCAATAAATTTCAATAACATGGGTTGAAAAGTCCTTGAAAGTAAGTCTGTAGGTTGTGGGAACAGTTCCATAATGGGGCAAGTGAATTTGAGTGAGGTTGGCCCACTGGTTCAAGAGATTGATGGCTGGGGGGTAATAACTGTTCATGATCCTGGTTTTGAGAGTCCTGAGGCTCCTTTACCTTCTTGTTGATGGCAGCAGTGAGAAGAGAGCTTGACCTGGGTGGTGGGGGTCCCTGAAAATGGATGTTGCTTTCCTGCGAAAATGCTCCATGTAGATGTGCTCAACGGTGGGGAAGGCTTTACCTGTGAGTAGTGGGGGGACTTTCAAATCTCTTACTACCTTTCCTTTCAGTTAGTCCTGACGAAGGGTCTCGGCCTGAAACGTCGACAGCGCTTCTCCCTATAGATGCTGCCTGGCCTGCTGCGTTCCACCAGCATTTTGTGTGTGTTGTAAATTGGTCAATTGGTAAGTTGGTTTATTATTTCCACATGCTCCAAGGTGCAGTGAAAAACTTTATATAGATTGATTTGTTACAACAGTGGATTTAGGAAGTTGGGTTGTGGATTGCAGATTCACCTGTCTACCAAAGGAGGTGTAAAGTGCTCCTTCCCTTTGCTAACCAGCAGGTCACCCTCAGGCAAGGTGCTGAATCTGCTTAGTTCCCCAATCAGGGTCACGTGAAGCCACGGGAGCAGGTGGTGGATGGTCGTTTGAGCAGCTGGTGCATATCACATGTCCTGGTTATGTGATTACTGCTGCCAGGCAGACAATCTTTGAAGAGTACTGATACTATCTGGGGTCACCTGTCTTATAAAGACCCTGTCCTGAAGAAGGCAATGGCAAACCAGTTCTGTAGAAAAATTTGCCAAGAATGATCATGGTCATGGAAAGATCATGATCGCCTACATCATACGACATGGCACAATGAACGAATGATTAAGGAAGTACAAGTAAAAACAATAACAGAGTGCAAAATAACGTGTTACAGTTATAGAGAAAGTGCAGTGCAGATTGTACCTCTTGAAGGTGCAAGGTGTTAGTGAGGTATCAGAGGTCAATAGTCTATCTTAATTTATGAGGGAACTGTTCAATAATCCCATAGAACAGCTGGATAGAAGCTTTCCTTAAGCCCGGTCATATGTGCTTTCAGGCTTTTGTATCTTCTCCTATTGGAAGAAGGGAAAAGAGAGAATATCCAGCGAGGGTGGGGTCTTTGATGATGGTTCACCAGGGCACGAGAAATGTAGACATTGTCACTGGAAAAAAGGCAAGCTTCTGTGATGGGTAGAGTTTGTCCACAACTTCCTGCATTTTCTTGTGGTCTCAGGTAGAGCAGTTGTCATATTTTGATGTCATCTGCCAACTATTTTCTCATTCAGATTTTTAATATACATGATGAACAGTATTTACATCAATAAAGTGCATTGTTTTTAATGCTCTTGTCTTACTACACAGGTGTGAATTTATTGGAATCTATTACAGAGACTAACAACTTTCTGACATTTAAATGTACAAACCTATTTCTGTAAAAATATTATTTCTATAAATAATATCCATGACTTCATTGTCAATATTAAATAAAGCCTAGAAGCTTAACAAGGATAAAATCACACATACGATATACCAAAGTTGTGAAATTACTTTAAAAATCTATGGTATATCTTTTGCACTGGTGTTTTATAGAAACCTTTAATCAATGCTGCATTTTCTGCTTTGGATAATAATGAAAACGTGTATTCTTTAATAATTTTGCATGCCTGTTAACCAGATCCAATGCATGTTTTCTGCATTGAACTAAAAGTTTTATTTTATTGAAATCCCAGGGGTGTGTGTGTGAAGCTTGCCTCTTAATTTGGAATATAGGTGACTTGAATGAGGATACTTTGTTGAATGATGGTACCGGTACTTTAATCAATCATCTTGTCTTGTTGCTTCTCCCATGACCATGAACTGGCATCTATTTTAGCAATCTGGCACAAACACTTAATCCCAGATGTATGATTCCATGAATGTTTTTTCAAAAATTATTTGTGTATTGGAAGTTCTGGTCGATTTTATTATGGTGTCTGCCTTGTGAAAAAGTGAAAAGGTTACATTTCCTTGTGTTCTTATTTTCTAGCCTAGGTGGCCACCCATCTTACTCTCATATCCTTGTTTTAAAATAAAGTCTCTCTGTCTGTCCCAGTTCCACTAGTAAGTCATTCTTATGAAGAGTCCTGATGAAGGATTTTGGCCTGAAATATCAACTGTTTATTCCCCTCCACAGATGCTGCCTCACCTGCTGAGTTCCTCCAGCATTTTGTGTGTGTTACTCTAGATTTTCAACATCTGCCGAATCCCTTGAATTCATAATAAGTCGTTCTTACATGATTGCATGCATAACCTGTTGCAAGAAGGTGGATGTAAGTTTGAGTTAGACAGGAGAGGGTGGGGTTGTATTTCTTGGAATAAAAAATGTCAGGAGAAGATTTGATAGAGTTTCGGAAAGTCATGACAGATTTAGTTGGTTATACACTGAAACAGACTCTTCAGCCTACTGCATTCACACTGATATTCAAGTGTGCATTTATTTTAACATTAATACTGCACTATTTTATTCTCCCCTTCTTCTCATCAACTACACACCTGCCTCTAATTTTGCTACACAACTGCACACTGGGGATCATTTACAGAGGCTAATTAACTGACCACCGAGCACGTCTCTGGGATTTGGGAGGAAACCAGAGCACCCAAGGAAGCCCACATGACTATGGAGAATGTCTAATCCCCATACATAAGAGCACCTGAAGTCAGGGTTGAATCCAAATCCCTGGAGTGAGCCCAAGTTGTTCTGCTAGTTGCACCATTGTCTTACCCAGTGTTAACAGAGCAAGCTGTTCCCATTAGCAGATGGTCCAAGGACACTTGAAAGTGCTGAGAATGGAGGCATATGGATCATGTGCAGGCAGAATAGGTTTAGTTTAACTTGGCATTAGGTTTGGCACAAACTGAGGTTCCTGTGCTGTAGTGTTCTCTGCACTAGGTAAGTACCAGGTCAACTGTCATCTTCCAATTCTCTGATTCTTGGCGTTGATCCCCATTACACAAACTACTATCAGGCTTCTCCTGCAAAACCTGAGATTATGATTTCTAATTATTTTTCCCAGATCATTGGATCATGATTCTCTCCAGTTTTGGGTCAATGTGTAATGACCACTGGAACATTTGATGTAAGGAATTCCGATGCTAAATGTGAATACTAGAGTGTCTGTTCAGACCACGTCCTGTAACTCCGGTTTGACATATTTAGTCACAGACTTAGTTCTGTCTAACAGCTATAATTAAATGAATTCAAAACATAAAAGCTTCAGAAATAAGCACGTTGTGTTACTGAGACAAACTCTGAATTTCTATGATGTTCATTTTGTTGCTATGTCAAGATTCATTTTATTAATTTTCCATATCAAGCTTATCAATCTTTGCGTGGAGTTAACAATGCTAAACTTTTATTTTAAAAAAACACTTTATTCATTAAAATATATTTAATATACATTTTAAATTTGCAAAGAATACATAAAAAGCAGTAATGGATTTCTTTATATCAATAATGTTGCTCAGTCTACTTTTTAAAACAGAATATATAGCAAAGGAACAGATCTTACAGCCCACTATGTTTGTGCCAATTTAATTAAATCAGTAATCAAATGAATCAGAATTAGAATCAGGTTTTATTGTGATTATGTTATATGACATTAAATCTGTTGTTTTGCAGCAGCAGTACACTGAAAAGACATAAAATTATTACTAAATTGAAAAATAAATAAATAGTGCAAAGAAAAGAATAATGAGGTTGTGTTGACGAGTTCATGGACCATTCAGAAACTGATGACAGAGAGAAAGAAGCTGTTACATAGAACATGGAACATTAAACGATACAATGCAACACATGTCTTTCGGCCCACGATGTTGTGCCAACATTTTAACCCACTCTAAGATCAATCTAACCCTTCCCTCCCAAATGAAAAAGTCTTTCATTTTTCTTTCATCTGTGTGCCTACCGCATGTGAATATCGCTAATGTACCTGCCTGTATCAGCAACTCTGGCAGTGTGTTCCATGCACCCACCTCTCTCTGGGTACATAGCTTTAGCTCTGACATCCCCACTATATGTTCTTCTAATCACTTCAAAATTATGTCCTGTTGTGTTAGCCATTTCTGACCAGGAGAAAACTCTCTGAATATCTACTCTGTCTATGCTTCTTATCATCTTCTACACCTCTACTCCTCCTTTGTTCCAAAAAGAAAAGCCCCATCTGCACAATCTATCCTCATAAGACACGCATCCTGGTAAATTTCCTCTGCACCCTCTCTAAAGCTTCCACATCCTTCATATAATGAGGTAACTAAAACTGAATACAATACTCTGTGGTCTAACAAGAGTTTTATAGAGCTGCAATATTACCTCATGTCCCTTGAACTCAATCCTCTGATGAATGAAGGCCAACAAAGCATATTCAAAGATTCAAAATACATTTATTATCAAAGAATGTATAAATTATACAACTTTGAGATTTGTCTGCTTACAGGCAGCAGCAAAGCGGCCTGAAAGAACCCAATTTAAAAAAACACCAAACCCCAATGTGCAGAGTAAATGAAAAAAAACACAAATCATGCAAACAATAGAAGTCACCAACAACAACAGCATTTGGAACCAAACTGAGTCACAGCCGAGAGTAGGCCCAAAGCCTCGGTAATCAGTTCATTATATTAGCGGGGTAAGTCGTTGGAAAGTTTCAACTTCACCTGATTTTTGACACTCTGCCTTTCCATTTATCTAGGCCAGCATTTCAATTGTGCATACAGCTGATCGTGCCTCATATTAGGACCCAGGTTCACCCACGGTGAATCACTCTGGGCCTAGAACATGCTGGCCAGTAATTCACTTTAGGCCAAGATTTTGCTGCTGAAGAAGCTGCTCCTGACCTCTTCAAATCAGCTTGGTGCTTAGAGTGATTCAACCTTGCACCCGAGTTAGTTGGATGGGCATCGGAAATCCTCTGCCCTCAGCTTCTCTTCTCTGAATTGTTCACTCCAGCCAGCACGGCTCCAACTCCAGATGTGTCAATTTTGCAGCACACCAGCATGATACATTTCTCAAATTCACTTCACCTTTGCTCGTTTCGTCATTATTTGTGGTGGTAGTTTACCACAATTTACTTTTAAAAAAGGTGTTATTAGTAATATCACTTCTTATACCTTCTTAGGATCCTATTAACATGCATGGCAATTTTGAGGGATCTAAAGAATTGGATCCCAAGGTACCTCTATTCCTCCACACTGCAATTAACCCTGTATGCTGCCTTCAAGTTTGATCTTCTAAAGTGTATCACTTCACACTTTTCTAGATTGAACTCCATCTGTCATTTCTCAGCTCAGCTCTGTTTCCTATCAATGTCCAAACTATGACAACCTTCTATGTTATTCACATCACCATCCTCTTTCATGTCACTTGCAGACTTACCAATTCACCCTTCCGTTTCCTCATTCAAGTCATTTATAATACTTACAATGTGCAGGGGTTCCAGAACACATCATTGTAGTCACTGACCTCTATGAAGGATATGATCTACCTAGTAACACCCTTTGCCTTCTGTGGCAAACAAATTCTGAATCCATGCAGCCAGGTTTCCATGGATCTCATGCCTCCTGACTTTTGGATGGGCCCTACCACAGGGAACCTTGTCAAGTGCATTACTAAAATCCATATACACCACATCCACTGCTCTATCTTTATTAATTCGTTTTGTCGATTCCTCAAATAATTCAATCAGGCTCATGAGACATAATCCATCCGTCACAAAACCATTGAAAACTGGTGATTCAAAGATTTTGAATCCTTGAATGTAGGTCCTTAGGCTCTCGTATCACCTCCCTAATGGTAGTAACGAGCAGAGAGCATGTCCCGCTTCTTGAAGGTGTCCTCATTAGTAGGTAGGGTTGTCCCCGTGATAGAGCCGGCTGACTCCATATCCCCGTGCATCCTCTTGTGAGCCTTTGCGTTGGAGCCTCCATACTGTGATGAATAGATCACCAGTCATGTATAGATATGACCCTTTTCGTTTGGAGAAGGAAGTCGGAGGATCAGAATGGGAGTGCGGCGGGAGCCATCTTGAATTTTTCTTATTCTCATCGGAGTTAAGAGAGGCAGGACTGCGGAGGTGTGTGATGGTGAGCAGTGAAGCGGGGAAGATTTAAAAAGGACACAGCCTTATACAGCGGGCAGCGTCATTTGCGGGCAGAAGAGTGAGCTGGGAGCAGAGTGTAGGCTTAAGGGCTTGGGCTCAACGGGCTTAGGTGGAAGCGGCTGAGGCAAGGTAGGTTTAGGTTTCAGTTTTTCCTGTTATTTGAGGAAAGGGGGAAGTATGAGTGTGAGGGCAGCTTGTTGTTCTCGGTGTTGGATGTGGGAGGTCCTGGAGTCTCCTAGCCTCCCGGAAGTCCACATCTGCGCCAGGTGCGCTGAGCTGCAGCTCCTAAGGGACCGTGTTAGGGAACTGGAGCTGCAGTTCGATGACCTTCGTCTGGTCAGGGAGAGTGAGGAGTTGATCAAGAGGAGTTACAGGCAGGTGGTCACACTGGGACCACGGGAGGCAGACAGGTGGGTCACAGTTAGGAGGGGGAAGGGGAAGAGTCAAGTACTAGTGAGTACCCCAGTGACTGTACCCCTTGACAATAAGTACTCCTGTTTGAGTACTGTTGGAGGGGGGGACAGCCTACCTGGGGGAAGCAACAGTGGCTTCAGGTGTCATAGAATCAGAGGGGCAAGAGGAGGAGGTGTTGCATTGATTGTCCAAGAAAATATTACAGTGGTGCTTTGGCAGGATAGATTAGAGGGCTCATCTAGGGAGCCTATTTGGGTGGAATTGAGGAATGGGAAAGGTGTAGTAACACTTATAGGGGTGTATTATAGACCACCTAATGGGAAGCAAGAATTGGAGGAGAAAATTTGAAAGGAGATAGCAGATATTTGTAGTAAGCATAACATTGTGATTGTGGGAGATTTTAATTTTCCACACATACACTGGGAAGCCCATTCTGTAGAAGGGCTGGATGGTTTGGAGTTTGTAAAGTGTGTGCAGGATAGTTTTTTGCAGCAATACATAGAGGTACCAACTAGAGAAGGGGCAGTGTTGGATCTCCTGTTAGGGAATGAGATAGGTCAGGTGATGGATGTATGTTTTGGGGAGCACTTCGAGTCCAGTGATCACAATACCATTAGTTTCAATATAATTATGGAGAAGGATAGGACTGGACCCAGGGTTGAGATTTTTGATTGGAGAAAGGATAACTTTGAGGAGATGCGATAGGACTTAGAGGGAGTGGATTGGGACAATTTGTTTAATGGGAAGGATGTAATAGAGAAATGGAGGTCATTTAAAGGTGAATCTTTATGTTTCTGTTAGGTTGAAAGGAAAGGTTAAAAGTTTGAGAGCACTATGGTTTTCAAGGGATATTGGAAACTTGGTTCGGAAAAAGAGGGAGATCTTTAATAAATATAGGCAGCATGGAGTAAATTAGGTGCTCGAGGAATATAAAGAATGTAAACAGAATCTTAAGAAAGAAATTAGAAAAGCTAAAAGAAGATACGAGGTTGCTTTGGCAAGTAAGGTGAAAATAAATCTGAAGGGTTTCTACAGTTATATTAATAGCAAAAGGATAGTGAGGGATAAAATTGGTCCCATAGAGTATCAGAGTGGACAGCTATGTGTGGAGCCGAAAGAGGTGAGGGAGATTTTGAACAATTTCTTTTCTTCGGTATTCACTGAGGAGAAGGATATTGAATTGTGTAAGGTAAGGGAAACAAGTAGGGAAGTTATGAAAACTATGACAATTAAAGAGGAGGAAGTACTGGCACTTTTAAGGAATATAAAAGTGGATAAATCTCCAGATCCTGACAGGATATTCCCTAGGACCTTGAGGGAAGTTGGTGTAAAAATAGCAGGGGCTCTGACAGAAATATTTCAAATGTCATTAGAAATGGGGATGGTGCCGGAGGATTGGTGTATTGTTCATGTGGTTCCATTGTTTAAAAAGGGTTCTAGCAATCATAGGCCTGTCAGTTTGATGTCAGTGGTGGGTAAATTAATGGGAAGTATTCTTAGAGATGGTATATATAATTAGCTGGATAGACAGGGTCTGATTAGGAATAGTCAGCATGGATTTGTGCGTGGAAGGTCATGTTTGACAAATCTTATTGAATTTTTTGAAGAGGTTACAAGGAAAGTTGATGAGGGTAAAGCAGTGAATGTTGTCTATATGGACTTCAGTAAGGCCTTAAACAAGGTTCCGCATGGAAGGTTAGTTATGAAGGTTCAATCATTAGGTATTAATATTGAAGTTGTAAAATGGATTCAATAGTGGCTAGATGGGAGATGCCAGAGAGTAGTGGTGGATAACTGTTTGTCAGGTTGGAGGCCAGTGACTAGTGGTGTGCCTCAGGGATCTGTACTGGGTCCAATGTTGTTTGTCATATACATTAATGATCTGGATGATGGGGTGGTAAATTGGATTAGTAAGTATGCAGAAGATACTAAGATAGGTGGTGTTGTGGATAATGAAGTAGGTTTTCAAAGCTTGCAGAGAGATTTAGGCCAGTTAGAAGAGTGGGCTGAAAGATGGCAGATGGAGTTTAATGCTGATAAGTGTGAGGTGCTACATTTTGGTAGGAATAATCCAAATAGGACATACATGGTAAATGGTAGGGCATTGAAGAATGCAGTAGAACAGAGTGATCTAGGAATAATGGTGCATAGTTCCCTGAAGGTGGAATCTAATGTGGATAGGGTGGTGAAGAAAGCTTTTGGTATGCTGGCCTTTATAAATCAGAGCATTGAGTATAGGAGTTGGGATGTAATGTTAAAATTGTACAAGGCTTTGGTAAGGCCGAATTTGGAGTATTGTGTACAGTTCTGGTCACCGAATTATAGGAAAGATGTCAACAAAATAGAGAGAGTATAGAGAAGATTTACTAGAATATTACCTGGGTTTCAGCACCTAAGTTACAGGGAAAGGTTGAACAAGTTAGGTCTTTATTCTTTGGAGCGTAGAAGGTTGAAGGGGGACTTGATAGAGGTATTTAAAATTATGTGGGGGATAGACAGAGTTGACATGGCTTTTTCCATTGAGAGTAGGGGAGATTCAAACAAGAGGACATAAGTTGAGAGTTAGGGGGCAAAAGTTTAAGGGTAGCACAAGGGGGAATTTCTTTATGCAGAGAGTAGTAGCTGTGTGGAATGAGCTTCCAGTAGAAGTGGTAGAGGCAGGTTCGGTATTGTCATTTAAAGTAGAATTGGATAGTATATAGACAGGAAAGGAATGGAGGGTTATGGGCTGAGTGCGGGCCAGTGGGTCTATGTGAGTGTAAACTTCAGCACAGACTCGAAGGGCCGAGATGGCTTGTTTCCATGCTGTAATCGTTATATAGTTATATGGTTATATGCAGCAGTCATTGATGACTTAAACTCCTGACATCAATATGTTGGGCCCAGGAGAGATCTGAGATGTTGACATCCAGGAGCTTAAGGTTGCTTACCACTGTTCCCTCTAAGTGGAATTTTGTGACTTCTTCCTGAAATCCACAATCCACTCCATGGTCTTTCTGACACTGAGTGCTAGATTTTTATCTCAATATCACTCAACCAACCTACCTTGCTCCTGTACGTCTCCTCAGAGCCATCTGAAATGACCAACAATAGTGTTGCCATCTATGAAGTTAAAAATGATATTTGATCTGTTCTTTGCTACAAAGTCAAGAATGTAGAAAAAGTAGAGCAGGGGGGTAAGCAGACATCCTTGAGGTGCAACGCTGTTAGTTGTCAGTGAGGAGATGTTGACCTGTACTGACTGTGGTCTCCCAGTGACGAAGCTGAGCATCCAGTTGCAGAGGGAGGTACAAAGCCCCAGGATTTGAAGCTTTGTGACAAGGAAAGAGGCGACGATAGTGCTGATTCTGTGCTGTCATTGATAAACAATTCCAAAGCAGAGTGGAGAGCCTGTTGGTTTGTATCCAGTGTAGATCAACCAAACAAATCTCTTGTGCCTACAGATTCTCCATATCCTCCCATTTCCTGCCTATACATGTGCCAAAAAGCATCCTGAACACTTCCATCACATTTGCATCCACTACTTCCCCATGAGTTATCGGTTCTTTTTGTTGGTAGTGTGAGAGTGTTCTGGTTACAGAGCACCATTGACACCCATGCAGTCCCATTTGAATGCTACAAAACTTCCCCTTTTAAGAGGCTTTTGCACAAACCTCAGCCCCAAAATATCTACTGGGAGATGGATATTAGACTGCTTTCCTCCCTGACAGAGCCTTAGGATTGGCTGCACCAAACTTCGTTGCATCACTTAGCGCAGACTCTTTCAGCCTCAATGTGCCCATCAGCTGATTCTCTTAGTGACATTCAGTTGCACGACAGCATCAAGTTTTGGGCAGACTAAAGTACAACCCTCACCAAAATGTTGATCTTCCAGCAGCACCTGATGTCTGTCTTGGTGTGTGTCTCTGGGAGTTAGCTTGGGATGAACTCAATAAGGATCCTTGCATCCTTTTCCAGATCTCACCTGCAAACCCATAGTCTACAACAAGGTGGATGATCATCTCCGCCTCATTTTAGTCATCCTGAGGGCAGCATGCATTGAGACTGAGGTGTCATCTGTACTGGAAGGATCTGCCAGCAAGAGCCCCACTCACTGCCAGCCAAGGATACCTTGGTGATGAGCTTTGATGATGAGGTAAAATGGTTTTGACAGTTTGCTCGGCAGACTGCTACTGAGTGGGATGCACCTAGAATCATTTGCAGTGTTAAATGAGCAGTATTATGTGCTTCCTGGACAATCTGAATCCAACATCCTAAGGCCTTAAAAAATACAAATAATATTCACTCTGTAAAGCCCTGGAAATTCATTGGAAGAACAAGCAAACCAATGACAGTATCTTTTTCCAAGCCATGATCCCCAGTACTAAGGCCCTGCTTACAATATCTGCTTATACCACCTCAGTCCTGATGAAGGGTCTCATCACAAGTTGTCAATAATTCCTCTCCTGCACTCAACTCACCGAGCTCCACCAGTAGTTTGTATTTTTTTTTGCTCCTAATTACACCAAGTTGTCTACTTTGTGTAGGTCACATCATAGAAACATAGTGGCAAAGAGTAATGCAGGTGGGAAACAGGCCATTCAGCCCAAGTCATCCATACTGACCATGCTGCCCACAAAGCTAGATCCATTTCCCAATGTTTGGCTCCCATCCCTTCAAACTTTTCAAATCCATGTCCCAGCTCTTTTCTGAGTCCTGACAGAGGAGAAAGCTACCAAAGTATTTATTTCCCATGCAGAAAGACCTCAGTCCAGAATGTCAACTGTTTGTTCATTCCCATGGATGCTGGCCGACCTGCTGTGCCCCCCAGCATTTTGTGTATGTTGGATCTCCAGCATCTGTGGAATTTCCCATTTTTAAATATGTATTTATTTTATTTGTTTAGCTCTAAGGATGTGCTGAATTGGGCAGTGTGGCAATGTAGCATTTAGTGCAATAGCTTTACAGTGCTAGAGATCACTGTTTGGGGTTTGAATTGCCGCAGTCTGTAAGGACTTTGTACGTCCTCCCTGTGACCTCGTGGGTTTCCACTGAATGCTTGGGTTTCCTCCACATTCTAAAGACCTACATTTAGAGTTAGGGCTGCTAAGTTGTGGGCATGCTATGTAGGCACTGGAGATGCATATGTGGTTGCCCCCAGCACAATCCTCATTGATTTGATTTGACACTAGTGATGCATTTTATAGTATGTTTCGATGTTCCAATGTACACATGACAAATAAAGCTAATCAGTATCTTTATCTACACCTTTATGAGAATGCCTCACTGAAGAAAAGCAACATTCCCACTGACTCCTGGGAATCTCTGGCCCATGACTGCTTAACATGGAGAGGGAGCATTTGGGGATGGAGGATGAGGCCATGTACTAGAAGCCACAGAGGCCCTTTGTAAGCAGCAGAAAAAATGACCACCTACCTGCGCCATCTGTGGAAAGGTTTGTAGTCCCCCCATTGAACTCAGAACTCACAAAATCAAAGTAAAAGAAATTCACCCCCAATCCAGGAGGAGTGCCCAGGAAGACGGTGGCATTTGAAAGGAATTCGAATCTGTAAAATTTGTTAATTACATCACTGATGCTTTAAGTTAGGATGAAACTTTGCAGCATAAAACTCAATTAAAATTCTACCTTTTATATAAAAACAATGTTTTTCTGTATGGCTATGATGTGCTGCAGATGTAAATCTAGGTGACTGTATATTGGCTGTATTTTCCAGATCCACTATTTCATGTACCAAGCATCTGGCAAAGTCACAGCAAAGGAAACAGCACATTCGGGACCTCAGTGAATAAGGCGAGCAGCTGGATGTCTCAATCAATCAGGTTACAGCACTGAGAACTGAAGAGTGCATGGAACAAGAAGAAAGGGAACATAAATTCAATGTCAGGCAAGTGAGACAGAGAGAAGGGGAGGGAGGGAGAGAGAGAGACAGACAGGACAAACAAATGGAATCGGAGCACAAGACAAGGAGAAATGTTTTGGCAAAGTATATTAAATCCCTTATTTTACATTATTTAAAATGTGAAATAGTGCAGAGAGAAGTTGTTATTATTTACTGTGTTGCAATGAATGGTTCATGGAATCGTGGGACTTTTCCAATGATCTCATCAAGTTTATGGAGTCTCCATATAATCACCTTTGGGAGAGAATGATCTGGTGCAGATATAATGATTCATTTTTGTTGACAGGAAGGTTCATTGGCAAGAATTAAGACTCAGCACGTTGTTAGAAGGTATTAGAGTCAGAAAGTCATAGAGTCTTAAAAAGTGAGCTAAATAAGGAGAGTCCTTAAATAGGTCAAGGTTACTTCAGGCCAAAGTGAACTTCAGGCATGTGTCTAGTTGCAGAGGAACAAGTGGAGTTATTTTGTATTGCTTACTGGTGAAGCAAGAAACAAGAAACGTGCTCTGGATAGAGAGTAGAGGAGCAAGATGATCGGGAGACTGGCGTACAGACCAGGTAACTGCTTTGCCGAGGACCATGCTCTGTCCACAATAGCCATCGTGATCTCTGTTACAAGCCATTTAACTTCCCTCCTCCATTCATGTCCATAGGTTCCAATAGGTACATTTAATGTCAGAGAAACAATATACATCCTGAAATTCTTTTTCTTTGCAGACATCCACAAAAACAGAGGAGTGCCCCAAAGAATGAATGACAGTTAAACGTTAGAACCCCAAAGTCCCTCAACTCCCCCCCCCCCACATATAAGCCACAGAAAAAGCAACCTTGAAGAAAATTAGCAACACACACAAAATGCTGGAAGCCAGGCAGCAACTGTGGAAAAAAGGATGTCCATGTTTTGGGCTGAAATCCTTTGGCAGGACTCGGCCAGAAATGTCGACTGTACTTTTTCCCATAGATGCTACCTGGCCTGCTGAGTTCCTCCAGCATTTTATGTGTGTTGCTTGTTTTTCCAGCAACTGCAGAATTTCTCTTGTTTGTGGCTAGAGAAACATTAGCCCAGATTCTACCTTGATAATCTATACCCCAATAGTATTCCCCAAATTCCGATATCCTGCTCTCCCTCTGACCCTCTTTCACCTTCTGATTTATCCAGACACAATCACACATACCTTCCTTTCTAACCACTATCACTACCATCCCAACGCCTATTTCACAATTCTGCTTCCCTCCCTCAATCCCATCTACACATTTGTATTTGCCTATAAATCTAAATACTCCCCCATTTGACCCACATCCATCGACCCTCCATAGATCCTTCATTTTGGTCCATGCCCCACCTTCCCTTTTTATCACATTCCATCATCTAAAGTCTTTTGTTGCCTCCACCTCTGAAACTTCAGTCACTACCTCCACCTTTCTCTCCCCCACCATCTGCCAATCAACCCCTCTCCACCTGGATCCACCTATTACTTGCCAGCTCTTGCCTGACTTCTTCCTCTCACCTCTTTATATTGGCCATCTCCCCTCCACACTTTCAGTCCAGATGGAGGATCTTGAATTGATGTGCCTGATACATTGAGTTCCTCCAGAAATCTGTTTTGTTACTAAGTTTACAACGTTTGTGTTCAACTGGACATGTAAATACTGGGAATCTGGAAGTTTGACAGCAGATTATGGGCTTTTGTTAATTAACAAAATTATGAAGAATGGTGCATTAATGGCAAAGTGCTCGTGCTGGTCCTCTGGGCTGTTGTCCAATCCATGATGTGTTAATTAGCAGTCTTAATTTTCTGTGACGTTTAGTATGCAAAAACCGCAACTTCTTAAGGAAAAGTGACAATGAGGACACAAAGTTTTGAGCAATGTCACTCAACCAATAAGGGAAGAAGATGTGGAAATTATGCTGATTCTTGTAATACCCATCAGCTGGTTAATAATGCAATGAGTGCTGAATAAATGGGAGATTTGCCAGAATTTTGTGTATACTGTTGGTAGAGTTCAGCCAGCAGTTTGTGTGTGACGCTCTGTTAATAATACAATGCACCCAAGTGTTATAGACAATAGACAATCGGAGTACAGGAGTACAGGAATGGCAGGAGTAGGCCATTCAGCCCTTCAAGCCAGCACCGCCATTCAATGTGATCATGGCTGATCATCCACAATCAGTACCCCGTTCCTGCCTTCTCCCCATATCCCTTGACTCTGCTATCTTTAAGAGCTCTATCTAACTCTTTCTTGAAAGCATCCAGAGAATTGGCCTCCACTGCCTTCTGAGGCAGAGCATTCCACAGATCCACAACTCTCTGGGTGAAAAAGTTTTTCCTCAACTCCGTTCTAAATGTTGTATGAGTCTGGTCTTCAGATTCCCTCTCCACAGTGATGCAAGCCCAAACTATCCTCAATCCAGACTCTTGCCAGATGCATCAAAATTTCCTCTCCAACTGCCATCTCCCACCCATCCCCCGAGTGAGCCAACTTTCCAAATCCAATGGCATCTCCCAAGCAGCCTCCAGTGGGGAGTAGTGTGGTCATAGTATCATACAGCATGTAACAGGTCCTTCAGAGCAGCAGACCATCAAATTTCCATCGACGCTTAATCCCATTTATCAACACTTCTCTGTCTCAGCGATTCAAGCATTCATCTAGATACTTCTTCATCCAGTGAAGCCCGATACTCTACATTGCCCTGACAGTGTTTTAACTGTCTCTATCAGCCAGATACACTTAGAAAAAAACTATTCAAGTAGATTTAAATAAAAAGTATAGATGTTTTCTCACAAATATAAAAGACTCTAAAGTAAATGCAATTAAAAACAACTTAAAATACTAAAAAGCAATAAAATGAAAGATAAGTGAAGTTTCTCAAACAGGTCTCCTCTTGTGGTGTTGGTAATAACATTGAGAAGAATGGGGTGGCTTCCTGGATGAATGATACCAGCTCTCATGCTGTAAAGCTGACGGCCAAGTATGAATTGCCTTCTGACCGTCTCCTCAGCATCGAGTCCCCTGCCATTGTTTCTGAATCCAGCAGCAGAGGGCATCATGAGGATATGGCAGCATCTGGCTGGGTAGATAAGGATTTTGGGATAGGCTAAGTGGCTCAGTTTGGTAACCTGTCTGATTTGATGTTGCACGACTCTAAGATAATGCAAAGGTTATCCATTATATGTAAACAAATGATGTCATAGAGTTATAGAGTAATACAGAATAGAAACCAGTCCTTTGGCCCAACTTATCCAAGATACCTATCTGAGCCAGTCCTATTTGCCTGCGTTTGGTCCATGCCTGACTCCTTCCTTAAGAGATCATTACAGAGCACCCTTTGGCCTGTCAGCTCTTTGAAAGAGTTTCAAATTGAAATTACTGGATATACCACCATCAGGCAAAAGGTAATACAGCATAAGAACCAAAACTTCTTCTCCCAGGCTTTTAGACCGAGTCTGAGACCCGAAGATGGGTCTCAGCCTGAAACGTCAATTGTTTATTCTTCTCCATAGATCGTGCCTGGCCTGCTGAGTTCCTCCAGCATTTGCGTGTGCTGCCTGGATTTCTAACATCTGCAGATTTTCTTAACTTTCAGCCCACATATACACCTTGTCTGAATGCCCTGCCATCCTCCCGCCTATGTTCCACAACTCAGATACACACTGTCTAGTCATTTGTCATCTTTTGTTGCTGCTTCACATACTTATACGACTGCTTGCTTTGTTATAATAATGCCAGTAATATTATAGTGTCTTTCGTAAACATGCACCTTGCACTTTATGTCAGACTGTCCACTCAGGGACTTTTATGCTTATATTATTTTGTGACTGTATGCGTTGGATTGTAATGAGATGTACTGTGTGTGATTATATGTACTCTGCTTTGCACCTTGGCAAGTGGAGTCATTGATACAGTGTCCCTCCCCAGAGTCCCCCAAGTTATTCTCCTTCCAAGTACTTATGTGGTTGGCTTTTGAAAGTTGCTATAAGATCTACTATTTCAGCCCATTCACGATCATCACACTGAATTTGAAAATAAAGCATCCTCCCATGTTCACCCTGTCCCTGGAGTCCTTGTGAATTATCTGAAGTCTGTGTGCTCGGGTTACTCTCTAGCGCAAACTATGCCTATCATTCCACGCAATCAAAGTGATCTACAAAGTGAACATCTAGAGCAGTGTCTTTTCCTGGTAAAAGAATGACCTGAAGCAATACTTCTGCTTCTCTCTCCACAAATGCTACTTGTAAGTTCAAGTTCAACTTCATTGTCATTTAACCGCACACGTGTGTACAGCGAAACGAAACACAGCACATCTCGTTACAATCCAACACACACAGTCACAAAATAGTATCAGCACAAGTCCCTCAGTAGCCTGGCATAAAGTTTGACAGTCTGACATAAAGAGCAATGTGCATGTTTACGTAAGACACTATAATATTACTGGCATTATTATAACAAAGCAAGCAGTCGTGTAAGTATGTGAAACAGCAGCAACAGAAGATGACAAATGACCAGACAGTGTGTATCTGCGTCACGGAACGTGGGCAGGAGGTGGCAGGGCATTCAGACAAGGTGTATATGTGTGCTGAAAGATAAGAAAATCTACAGATGCTGGAAATCCGGAGCAACACACACAAATGCTGGAGGAGCTCAGCAGGCCAGGCAGCATCTACGGAAAAGAGTAAACAGTTGTCATTTCGGGCTGAGACTCCTCATCAGGACTCAGCCTCAGTCTAACAGCCTGGGGGGAGAAGGTGTTACCCAGCCGGACAGTTCTGATTCTTATGCTGCGGTGCCTTTTTCCTGTCTGGCACTTCCAGTAATTTCAATTTTACTTTCTGATTGTTCATATCCAGCAAACGTTTTCTGCTGTTTGTCACAACCTGGAGTTGATTTGTTCTGATCACAAACAAGAGAAAGTCTGCAGATGCTGGAAATCCAAGCAACATACACAAGAAGCTGGAGGGACTCAAAGGGTATCGGCCCGAAATGGCATTTGTACTTTTTTCCATAGATGCTGCCTGGCCTGCTGAGTTCCTCCAGCATTTTGTGTGTGTTGCCTTGGTTTGTGCTGAACTTAGTTTAAAGGAATCACTCTTGCTTCCTCTCTGAGCTAATGGGAGGAAGTTTCTTCATTACCCTCCCCTGAGCAGCTACCTTTGTTCCTAATGACTCACAATCAATAACTGTTTGCATAATGCCAAGGTGACTCAGTGAACAAAGATGACTCTGAGCATGTAATTAACCTTCGCCTCCCTGGAGTTTGTAGCTCGTAACTCACAGAACGTTCAGAAGCTCCAGATATTGGTGGTGGTTTTAGTCACAAACACCAGGAGTAAATTCAGAGAGGGGTGGGGGGGGAGAGAGAGAGAGAGAGAGAGAGAGAGAGAGAAAGAGAGAGTGTGTGTGTGTGTATGAGGCTGTTGGAGCCTATGTGTGTGTAAATTTGTTTGTGAGTGCGTGTGTGTTTGTGTCTGTCTGAGTGATTGTGTTCATAATGGTAATGTGTGTTGAACCATTCACTTCATTCATATATGCATCTGCCTCTGAGAGGCATTACATGTGGGTGTACACGTGTGTGTTGTATTACTCTGTGCATGAAAGAGAGACGATGTGTCTGTGTGTTTGTTTGTGCATGTGTAGATGGTTTCTGCTAAGCTGATCAATTTTCACTTGTGCCAGAGAAATCCAAATTTGAAACAACAGACCACGATCATGCTGCGAGTTTTGGGATCGTGTCCAGACCTATTTCACCAGCCAGGACTTGGACTAATTTGCTCAATATCATCCTGTAGGTTACAAGCTGTTGAGTCTTTGATGCAGTCACACTGAATAGCAGCAGTACAATGAAGAGTTGAAGGCAAATTTCAGAAAATCGGCTTTATTGCCATGAATTTAAGGAACTCTTGACACATGGGAAACTGCTCAGGGGTAGCCAGATTTAATTCCAGGAAAGGTGAGGCACAAAGAAATGAAAGCTTGATTTTGTGAAAGAGCAGAGACAGAAAAGAGGACTTCTGTGGGGGAACCTGGAGGTTGATCTGAGTGTTTCCAACTGAATGTCTAGTTCTTCCAAACTATTTCCACTGACAACCAGAGCACACAGGTTTAAGCTGGTTAATAGAATGACCAGAGTAATGTCTGATGGTCTTACAGTCTAAGAGTTTTTCTTCTTCTTCTTAAACTCAGCACCCTTTCTGGGGCATAGCCCACCGACAGCAGCTCGCTAGATTCCTCTCTCCTAGGCCAGACTTTCAAGATTTCCCAGGTGTAGCCCATCTCCATGCTGTATCTTTTGTCTCCCAGGAATGACGCCTTTGGAGCTTCTGATGTCGTTTCTGTAGCACTGAGCTATTATGCAATAGGGTTGCTGGCCCCATGCCCAACCCTTTCCTTTCACAGCCAGGCTTGACACTGTCCATGGCTGAGTTCTAAGAGCTATTGCTGTCAACACATTGTTGTCATCTGAAATGGGGGTAGAAGCTCATTCCCTGGGAAATTTTGCAAGGGAATTGGAAGACAAAGATTTTCAGGCAAGAGAATAGTGGGGCTAATTGGGAGTCTTCTCATGTGATGTGCTGAATTGCTTAATTCTGTGCAGAATTGCTATTTACATGAGGGATAGGTGAGTGAGAGGTAGTGAAATGAGTGAGTCTGACAACTTTTATTTAATTTCCCGATCCTTCAATCCAGTGGAATGTGAAATATAAGGTATAAGGATTCTGGAAGAAATTCTCTATGTGTGCGCGCACACACACACACACACACACAATCTGGAAAGTTGGGTCACTTGAAAATTAGAGGTAGATAGTGAGATGGATTCAGAATTGTCTCGATGATAAGAAGCTGAGGGTGATGGTTGAAGGTTTATTCTTCGACTGGAGCTCTGTAACTAGTAGAGTGCCCCAGGGATCAGTGTTGGGACCTCTGTTATTCATTATTTATGTAAATAATTTGGATATAAATGTATATAGTAAAATTATTGCAAATAATAAATGAGGTGATCTTGTTGATAGTGAAGCAGGCTACAAAGAATTGCAAAGAGATTTTGATTAGTTCGGGAAATAGGCTGAGGAAAGCTAAATGGATTTCAACTTAGGTAAGTGTGAGATGATGCAGTTTGGACAAACAAACCAGTGCAGGACAATCAGTGAATGGTTGGTTGCTGATAAATGTTGTGAGCAGAGGGACCTGGGAGTACAGTTCTCCGAAAGTGGCTGTACAAGTGGACAAGGTGGTGAAGAATGCATTTAGAATGCTGGCAGTTGTCAGTCTATAAATGGAGTTGAGGAGTATGCACATAATGTTGATGTTATATAAATCACTGGAGAGGCCATACTTAGAGTAGTGGGTATAGTTTTATCCACCCTGTTATAGATAAGACGTTGCCAGTCTGGAGAGGCTGCAGAAGAGATTTTCAAGGATGCTATTTGGATGAAAGAGCTTAAGTTATATATAGGGAGAGGCTGACTACACTGGATCTTTATCTCCTGTAGCATAGGAGATTGAGGTGTGATCTTATAGACATTTGTAAATCATAGGATTACAGATAAGTCTTCTCCTCAGGTCTGGGGAGTCCAAAGTTAGAGGGCACAGATACAAGATAAGAGGGGAGAGATTTACAGTAAAAGGGAATTGAGAGGTAACTCACAGAAGTTAGTGAGTATCTGGAATCACGTACCAGAAGACTTGGTCTAATTCAGTATAATTGTAGCTTTTAAAAGGCATTTGGATAGATACATGAAGGGGAGGGGCTTGGAGAGTAATAGGCCAAACACGGGCAATTGTGACTAGAAGGGAGGATGCTGTGGTCATTATGGACCAGTTGAACTGAAGGGCCTGTTTCTTTACTGTATTACTCCACGACTTTGTGACTCTAGCCAGAGACCAATGAATTGGGTCTGGTTTTGTTTTAGATTTCAATATGCCAATTATTACTTAGGGAGGAAGATCTGTTGCCATGGAGGTAATGTAATGAGTTCAGTAAATGACATAATTGGAATTCATTTAGCTTCCCTCTTTCATTTGAGGTTGATAGATTTTTAGATGTTAAAGAAATCAAAGGCTAAATAGTGCTGAAGTAGAAGATCAGGAATGAGGAGAAGTGGCCAAGTAATCTTTTGATTTTTAATGTTCCATTATCAGCAATTTTTAATAATAACAGTATAGTCATAGGTTCATACAACATGGAAGCAGACCCTTTGGCCCAACTTGTCCATGCCTGTGGTGTTGCCAAGGGAGCTTGCTCCATCTGCCCATGTTTGGCCCAAAGCCCTGTAAACCTCTCCTGTCCATGCACTTAACTAGATGGATTTTAAGAGTTGCTAACATGCCCAAATTAATCACTGTTTCTGGCAGCTCATTCCAAATATTCATGACAATTTGTGTGAAAAATTTGCCCCGATGTTCCTTTTAAATCTCTCACCTCTGATCATAAACCTCTTATTTTTAGCAGCCACCCCTTGGGAAAAGAAAATGTGCTTTCACCCTGTCTGTGTCCCTTGTGATCTTTTATACCATGATCAGGTCACTGCTCAATCACCTATGTTCCAGAGAATAAAGTCTATGCAACCTCTCTTTCTAACTCAGGGCCCCAAGTCCAGAAAGTATCCTGGCAAATCTTTTCCACGTGCTTTCTAGTTTAATAATATCTGTACTGTGAATGGGTGACTAAAACAGTACACAATGCTCCAAGTGACATTGAATTTCTAAGGCAGCATAAATCCAAAGATTTGCATAAAGATGTATAGGTGAGAAAGAACTTACATTTACAGAACACCTTTTTGATTCTCTGAACACCATGAATCTCATGATAAATTAATTTTTCTGGCTCTAATTTCTATGTAAACCATGTATCTGCACAGTACATGGAAAGATCTCACTAAGAGGTGACTATTTAATCTCCCTCTCTTACATTTTAGACTACAAGACAAGTTGTCCAGTGGGACTCCAGTTTAAGTGAACGGCAGCTTTCCTTGTCAGTGTACTCCCTCTTCATGTGTGAACCTGTGCATCAGATTAGAATCAGCTGGGAAACAGACTTTGGCTGAAGTATTTTTAGCAATTCATTCTAATTGTAGGTTTGCAGAGAACACAGCATGCCTTCCATTTAGATAAAGGTGTACTAGAGTGAAATAACATAAAGGAACCTCACTTACTCATCCCATTCCTAAAAAGAGACACAAGAGACTGCAGATGCTGGAATCTGGAGCAACAAACAATCTGCTGGAAGAATTCAGCAGTTCAAGCAGCATCTTTAGGAGGAAAGGAACTGTTGACTTTGGGTCAAAGCGTTGAGAATTCCTTTCCTCCCCTGCATGCTGCTTGACCTGTGATCTTCCAGCAGATTGCTGCTCTATACTTGAAAGGATTGAGAGATTCTAGGAACTTTGAGGAACACCAAGAAGCCAACCTCCTTGCTTCATGAACTTTTTTATGTCATTGCAATGTATCCACAATTAGCCACCCTAAGTTGAACCTTACTTTCAGAAACTGAAGTCCACATTCATTGGGACTGAACCCACTTTGACAGAAAACAACCAACTTCAGTGGGGTTTCTGCTTCATAACTTTCAAAGCTTTGATTAGGACATTGCTGTCATTGTTTCTGATTAATGAAAATACCAATAGATCCTAAACAAAACTCATAAAATCCCCTCTCCGCTTACAATGTTCTCACTTTAAACTACCTTTAGTATTTTCTAAGTATATCAGCTACTACTTTTCCTGACACTCCGTAACATCAAAGAGCTGAATCGTTTTCAATAATTACCTTGGGAACCAGTGTAAAACCAACCAGCTACTTATAGTGCTCTAGATTGAGCTCAGTTTCCAGATTAATTTTGTATTTGGTGCAGTACCTGGGCTTTTTCACTGTCCTTTTGGGATTAATTCTTTGAGAGAGTGGTGTAAGTCCACGTCAAAGTGAAACTGATGTTTATTGTCGTGTGCATGAGAACATGCAAATAGCAACAGCAACACTGGCACACAGAACTGGGGACAAGACATACACCAGAAAAACATGTTATACAAAATTAAACAAGAAAGAACACAACTAGAACAAAATATAACAAAGTCCATTGCAATGGTCAATGTGGTCGTAGTGTTGCTATACCGAGGAAGTGATTAGAGTTGGTTCAAGTGCTGAATGGTTGAAGGGAAGGAGCTGTTTTTGAACCTGGTAGTATGGCTTCCTTATCTCCTACCCAATTATAGCTCTGAGAACATGGTATGTCCAGGGATCTTTGATGATGGATATTGCCTTCTTGAGGCAGTGCCAAATGTAAAGTGTGATGTATTGGGTGAAATCCATCACTCTCTTCAGCTTTTTACTTTTCTGTTCATTTGAACTGCTGTCTTGACCCTGATGAAACCTTTCTAATATGTAGATAGATAGATAGATAGATACTTTATTCATCCCCATGGGGAAATTCAACATTTTTTTCCAATGTCCCATACACTTGTTGTAGCAAAAACTCATTACATACAATACTTAACTCAGTAATAATATGATATGCATCTAAATCACTAACTCAAAAAGCATTAATAATAGCTTTTAAAAAGTTCTTAAGTCCTGGTAGTTGAATTGTAAAGCCTAATGGCATTGGGGAGTATTGACCTCTTCATCCTGTCTGAGGAGCATTGCATCGACAGTAACCTGTCGCTGAAACTGCTTCTCTGTCTCTGGATGGTGCTATGTAGAGGATGTTCAGGGTTTTCCATAATTGACCGTAGCCTACTCAGCGCCCTTCGCTCAGCTACCGATGTTAAACTCTCCAGTACTTTGCCCACGACAGAGCCCGCCTTCCTTACCAGCTTATTAAGACGTGAGGCGTCCTTCTTCTTAATGCTTCCTCCCCAACACGCCACCACAAAGAAGAGGGCGCTCTCAACAACTGACCTATAGAACATCTTCAGCATCTCACTGCAGACATTGAATGACGCCAACCTTCTAAGGAAGTACAGGTTTAGGAGCAGGCATGAAGTTTTCGGACATTTAAATGTAGAACTTGGGACAGCAGCTTGCATGGAAACATCTGTCTTGAATGGAGACAGACCATGTTGATCCTATATTCCACCTCACCACTCACTATGTGATTGAAAGTGTTGTCTCCCCTTCTCTGCTTCATTACACAGCTCTCACTGGTACAGACATATCCCAATGGCAGCAAACCCAGCAATAACTGAAATGTCCTGGAGCAGCCATGATGTATATCTGAGCCTCACATTTAGAAATATAGAAAACCTACAGCACAATACAGGCCCTTCGGCCCACGATGCCATGCCAAACATGTACTTACTTTAGCAATTACCTAGGGTTACCTATAGTCCTCTGTTTTTCTAAGCTCCATGTACCTATCCAGGAGTCTCTTAAAAGACCCTTTCGTAGTTGCCTCCACCACCGTCACCAGCAGCCTATTCCACGCACTCACCACCCTCTGCGTAAAAAACTTACCCCTAACGTCTCCTCTGTACCTGCTTCCAAGACCTTAAAACTGTGCCCTCCCGTGTTAGCCATTTTAGCCCTGGGAAAAAGCATATGGCTATCCACACAATCAAAGCCTCTCATTATCTTATACACCTCTATAAGGTCACCTCTTATCCTCTGTCGCTCCAAGGAGACAAGGCCAAGTTCACTCAATCTATTCTCATAGGTCATGCTCCCCAATCCAGGCAACATCCTTGTAAATATCCTCTGCTCCCTTTCTAAAGTTTCCACATCCTTCCTGTAATGAGGTCACCAGAACCCCAAGTGGGGTCTGACCAGTGTTCTATAAAGCTGTAACATTACATCTTGGCTCTTAAACTCAATCCAACAGTTGATGAAGGCCAATGCACCATATGCCTTCTTAACCACACAGACAACTTGTGCAGCAGCTTTGAGTGTCCTATGGACTCGAACCCCAAGAACCCTCTGATCCTCCACACTGCCAAGAGTCTTACCATTCTGCCATCATATTTGACCTAACAAAATGAACCACCTCACACCTATCTAGGTTGAACTCCATCTGCCACTTCTCAGCCCAGTCTTGCATCCTATCGATGTCCTGCGGTAACCTCTGACAGCCCTCCACACTATCCACAACACCCTCAACCTTTGTGTCATCAGCAAATTTACTAACTCATCCCTCCACATTCCTCATCCAGGTCATTTATAAACATCATGAAGAGAAAGGGTCCCAGAATAGATCCCTGAGGGACACTACTGGTGACCGACCTCCATGCAGAATATGACCCATCTACAACCACTCTTTGCCTTCTGTGAGCAAGCCAATTCTGGATCCACAAAGCAAGGTCCCCTTGGATCCCATGCCTCCTTACTTTCTCAATAACCCTTTCATGGGGTAGCTTATCAAATGCCTTGCTGAAATCCATATACACTACGTCTACTGCTCTACCTTCATCAATGTTTTTAGTCACATCCTCAAAAAATTCAATCAGGTTCATAAGGCACAACCTGCTGACTATTCCAAATCATATTATGCTTCTCTGAATGTTCATAACTCCTGCCTCTCAGGATCTTCTCCATCAACTTATCAATCACTGAAGTAAGACTCACTGGTCTATAATTTCCTGGGCTATTTCTTCTCCCTTTCTTGGATAAGGGAACAACATCTGCAACCCTCCAATCCTCCAGAACCTCTTCCATCCTCAATGATGATGCAAATATCATTGCCAGAGGCTTAGCAATTTCCTCCCTCTCTTCCCACAGTAGCCTGGGGTATATCTTGTCTAGTCCTGTTGACTTATCCAACTTGATGCTTTCCAAAAGCTCCAGTACATTCTCTTTCTTAATGTCTATATGCTCAAGCTTTTCAATCCGCTGTAAGTCATCCCTACAATTGCCAAGGTCCTTTTCCCTGGTGAATACGGAAGCAAAGTTTTGGTTAAGTATCTCCACTATCGCCTCCGGTTCCATACACACTTTTCCACTGTCACACTTGATTGGTTCTATTCTAGAACACAAAACTTAGAACATAGAAAACCTACAGTACAATACAGGTCCTTTGGCCCACGATGCTGCAATGCTACTTATTGTAGAAATTACCTAGGGTTACCCATAGCCCTCTATTTTTCTAAGCTTTATGTGTCTATCCAGGAGTCTCTTAAAAGACCCTCTCATATCCACCTCCACCACTGTTGCTAGCAGCCCATTCCACACCCTCACCATCCTCTGCATAAAAAACTTGCCCTGACATCTCCTCTGTCCTTATTTCCAAGCCCATAAAACTGTGCCCTCTCGTGGTAGCAATTTCAGCCCTGGGAAAAAGCCTGTGGTAATCCACATGATCAATGCCTCTCATCATCTTATATACCTTTATCAGGTCACCTCTCATCCTCCATCGCTCCAAGGAGAAAAGGCCGAGTTCTCTCAACCTATTCTCATGAGGTATGCTCCCCAATCCAGGCAACATCTTTGTAAATCTCCTCTGCACCCTTTCTATAGTTTCCACATTGTGGCACGGAGTGACCACTCTCCACTGAACATTGACGGCTCCTCAGTAGAGATCGTTAAGAGCACCAAACTTCTTGGTGTTCACTTGGCAGAGAATCTCACATGATCCCTCTACACCAGCTCCATAGCAAAGAAAGCCCAGCAGTGTCTCTACTTTCTGCGAAGGCTGAGGAAAGTCCATCTCCCCCCCCCCCATCCTCATCACATTCTACAGGGGTTGTATTGAGAGCATCCTGAGCCGCTGCACCAATGCCTGGTTTGGGAATTGTACTGTCTCAATCACAAGACCCGCAGCGGATAGTGAGGTCAGCTGAGAAGATCGTCGGGATTTCTCTTCCCGCCATTACAGACATTTACACTACACGCTGCATCCACAAAGCAAACAGCATTATGAAGGACCCCACACACCCCTCATACAAACTCTTCTCCCTCCTGCCATCTGGGAAAAGGCACCAAAGCATTTGGGCTCTCATGACCAGACTATGTAACAGTTTCTTCCCCCAAGCCATCTGACTCCTCAATACCCAGAGTCTGGACTGACACCAACTTACTGCCCTCTACTGTGCCTATTGTCTTGTTTATTATTTATTGTAATGCCTGCACTGTTTTGTGCACTTTATGCAGTGCTGGGTATGTCTGTAGACTAGTGTAGTTTTTTCTGTGTTGTTTTTATGTAGTTCAGTGTAGTTTTTGTATTGTTTCATGTAGCACCATGGTCCTGAAAAATGCTGTCTCATTTTTACTGTGTACTGTACCAGCAGTTATGGTCAAAATGACAATAAAAAGTGACTTGACTTGACTTGATCCTTCTCGTAGTGAGGTCACCAGAACTGAGCACAATACTCCAAGTGAGGTCTGACCAGTGTCCTATAAAGCTGTAACATTACCTCTCAGCTCTTCAACTCAATCCCACGATTGATGAAGGCCAATGCACCGTATACCTTCTTAACCACATAGTCAACCTGCGCAGCAGCTTTAAGTGTCCTGTGGACTCGGACCCCAAGATCCCTCTGATCCTCCACACTGCTGAGAGTCTTACCATTAATACTATATTCTGCCATCATATTTGACCTACAAAATGAACCACCTCACACTTAACTGGGTTGAGCTCCATCTCAGTCCTCTCAGTCCAGTTTTGGATCCTATTGATGTCCGTTGTAATCTCTGACAGCCCTCCACACTATCCACAACACCCGCAAATCCCTATCCCTTCGTGCCATATCCACAACACCCCAACCTTTGTGTCATATTCTCTCACATCTTATCCTCTTGCTCTTTACATAATTGTTTAACTTCTGTACAGAACATTTGCCTAACCCCAACCAGATGTTCTCATGGAAATAAATAAATAAATAAATAAATAATCTATCTCTCTCTCTCTCTCTCTCTCTCTCTCTCTCTCTCCCCCCCTCCCCCTCCCCCCCTTCAATTTAACTTAGCTCCATTTCTGTGAGAATACCTGTTCCTGGGAATGCATTCCAAGTTAAAAAAAAAGATATGAATGCAATTGTGTTCAGTTTTTCAGCAGTTTGCTAATTTTGTTTTAAGGGCAAACAACTTCCTTCTTCCTTTTCATCTCCGTTACTTATGTTACAGAACATTATTTTGCCCAATCTCCCATGGCACACTTAAATAATCCATTTATTTTCTCTTTTTCCTCTCCAGAAAAACTGTTTATTTGCATAATTATAAAGAATATTTACAGGTTATTATTTCCCATGGTGGATTTGAAATTCACCAGTGAACTGTCTCAAAATGCTTACCTTCCAAACCTGCTACCTGCATACAGCAACACAAAATCATCTTCATCCTTTACAGGATGATTAAAAATAGTTTTTTCTTAAACTGTGCTGATGAATGTCATTGATAGTATCACTTTAATTTGCGGGTTGCTTGGTATGGCAGCTCCCCAGAGAGTCTGGAATACGGAAAACACTGCCCGAGGAGGTGATCAAGGCAGGTACACTCATGACATTTAAGAGCCATACAAGGACTGGAATCATCAAAGCATAGAGACCTATTCTGGCTAAGTGGGACTAATGTAGCTATGTAACTTGGTTGGCATGGACATGGTGGGTCAAAGGGCCGGTTTCAGTGCTGTTTGACTCAATGAGTCCATGATAAATGATGTTATAACAGCAGTTTATATCCGCACCAGGGCCTAATTTGGCTTTCATTGAGATCACTTGGCCTGAATCTCAACTCAGACATGGACTGGATTCCAGAGGTGGGGTGAGAGGGATTACCCTTAATATTTAAACAGCATTTGCTCAAATGTGGTGTCATAACAACCTGGTAAAACTGATGGCAATGGGATCTGCCTCAACCACGTCCTCAGGCAGTGTTTTCCAGATTCCAAACTGCTTGAGGACAATTCTTTCTCCCAAGACATTGCAGGAGGGATTCACCAGAGCAGTGTTCCAGACCCGTCCTCAGCTATGTCATCAATGACCTTCCCTCTGTCAAGGGTGGAGTTATTCCCTGAAGATTTTAAAATATTCAGTCTCATTTGCAGCTTCTCAGTAAACGAAAGAGTCCATACAGTAAGATCTTAGCAACATCCAGGAATGAGCATATCTGTGGCAAGTACACCACAAGAGGCCAGGGAGATTTTATCTCATACAAGGGAGACATGACCTTCAATGCCATTACCATTGCCAATACCACAACTATCGACATTCTGAGGGTTACCACTGACCAGAAACTCAGCTGGACCAGCCACAGAGATACTGTGACTATAAGAGAAAGTTAGTGCTAATCTGCAGAAAGTAACTCACCTCCTGACACCTCAACCTCATCCACCATCTACAATATATAACCATATAACAATTACAACATGGAAACAGGCCATTTCGGCCCATCTAGTCCGTGCCGATGCTTATACTCACCTAGTCCCACTGGCCCGCACTCAGCCCATAACCCACCATTCCTTTCCTGTCCATATACCTATCCAATTTTACTTTAAATGACAATACCGAACCTACCTCTACCACTTCTACTGGAAGCTCATTCCACACAGCTACCATTCTCTGAGTAAAGAAATTCCTCCTCGTGTTACCCTTAAACTTTTGCCCCCAACTCTCAACTCATGTCCTCTTGTTTGAATCTCACCTACTCTCAATGGAAAAAGCCTATCCACGTTAACTCTATCTATCCCCCTCATTATCTTAAATAGCTCTATCAAGTCCCCCCTCACCGTTCTACGCTCCAAAGAATAAAGACCTAACTTGTTCCGCCTTTCCCTGTAACTTCGGTGCTGAAACCCAGGTAACATTCTAGTAAATCTTTTCTGTACTCTCTCTATTTTGTTGATATCTTTCCTATAATTCGGTGACCAGAACTGTACACAATACTCTAAATTCAGCCTTACCAATGCCTTGTACAATTTTAACATTACATTCCGACTCCTATACTCAATGCTCTGATTTATAAAGGCCAGCATACCAAAAGCTTTCTTCACCACTCTATCCACATGAGATTCCACATTCAGGGAACTATGCACCATTATTCCTAGATCACACTGTTCTACTGCATTCTTCAATGCCCTACCATTTACCATGTATGTCCTATTTGGTTTATTCCTACCTAAATGTAGCACCTCACACTTATCAGCATTAAACTCCATCTGCCATCATTCAGCCCACTCTTCTAACTGGCCTAAATCTCTCTGCAAGCTTTGAAAACCTACTTCATTATCCACAACACCACCTATCTTAGTATCATCTGCATACTTACTAATCCAATTTACCACCCCATCATCCAGATCATTAATGTATATCACAAACAACATTGGACCCAGTACAGATCCCTGAGGCACACCACTAGTCACCGGCCTCCAACCTGACAAACAGTTATCCACAACTACTCTCTGGCATCTCCCATCTAACCACTGTTGAATCCATTTTACTACTTCAATATTAATACCTAACAATTGAACCTTCCTAACTAACCTTCCGTGCGGTACCTTGTCAAAGGCCTTACTGAAGTCCATATAGACAACATCCACTGCTTTACCCTCGTCAACTTTCCTCATAACCTCTTCAAAAAATTCAATAAGATTTGTCAAACATGACCTTCCACGCACAAATCCATGCTGACTATTCCTAATCAGACCCTGTCTATCTAGATAATTATATATACCATCTCTAAGAATCTCTAAGATGGTATATTTCCATTAATTTACCCACCACTGACGTCAAACTGACAGGCCTATAATTGCTAGGTTTACTCTTAGAACCCTTTTTAAACAATGGAACCACATGAGCAATATGCCAATCCTCCGGCACCATCCCTGTTTCTAATGACATTTGAAATATTTCTGTCAGAGCCCCTGCTATTTTTACACCAACTTCCCTCAAGGTCCTAGGGAATATCCTGTCAGGATCTGGAGATTTATCCACTTTTATATTCCTTAAAAGTGCCAGTACTTCCTCCTCTTTAATCATGATAGTTTCCATAACTTCCCTACTTGTTTCCCTTACCTTACACAATTCAATATCCTTCTCATTAGTGAATACCGAAGAAAATAAATTGTTCAAAATCTCCCTCACCTCTTTCAGCTTCACACATAGCTGTCCACTCTGATTCTCTAAGGGGCCAATTTTATCCCTCACTATCCTTTTGCTATTAATATAACTGTAGAAACCCTCTGGATTTATTTTCACCTTACTTGCCAAAGCAACTTCGTATCTTCTTTTAGCTTTTCTAATTTCTTCCTTAAGATTCTTTTTACTTTCTTTATATTCCTTGAGCACCTCATTTACTCCATGCTGCCTATATTAATTGTAGATCTCCCTCTTTTTCTGAACCAAGTTTCCAATATCCCTTGAAAACCATGGCGCTCTCAAACTTTTAACCTTTCCTTTCAACCTAACAGGAACATAAAGATTCTGTACCCTCAAAATTTCACCTTTAAATGACCTCTATTTCTCTATTACATTCTTCCCATAAAACAAATTGTCCCAATCCACTCCCTCTAAGTCCTATCGCATCTCCTCAAAGTTATCCTTTCTTCAATCAAAAATCTCAACCCTGGGTCCAGTCCTATCCTTCTCAATAATTATATTGAAACTAATGGTATTGTGATCACTGGACCCAAAGTGCTCCCCAACACATACGTCCGTCACCTGACCTATCTCATTCCCTAACAGGAGATCCAACACTGCCCCTTCTCTAGTCGGTACCTCTATGTATTGCTGCAAAAAACTATCCTGCATACATTTTACAAACACCAAACCATCCAGCCCTTTTACAGAATGGGCTTCCCAGTCTATGTGTGGAAAATTAAAATCTCCCACAATCACAACGTTATGCTTACTACAAATATCTGCTATCTCCTTACAAATTTGCTCCTCCAATTCTTGCTCCCCATTAGGTGGTCTATAATACACCCCTATAAGTGTTACTACACCTTTCCCATTCCTCAATTCCACCCAAGTAGTCTCCCTAGACGAGCCCCCTAATCTATCCTGCCAAAGCACCACTGTAATATTTTCTTGGACAATCAATGCAACACCTCCTCCTCTTGCCCCTCCGATTCTATCACACCTGAAGCAACGAAATCCAGGAATATTTAGTTGCCAATCACACCCCTCCTGCAACCATGTTTCACTAATAGCTACAACATCATATTTCCAGGTATCAATCCATTCTCTAAGCTCATCCACCTTTCTTACAATGCTCCTAGCATTAAAATAGATGCATTTAAGAAACACTCCACCTCTTCCTCTCTGTTTATCCCTAACGATGTGATCAACTTTATTATCTTTTTCTTCCTTCTCCCCTACTTCTTTGGTCTGAGTGCTCCCTTTCTCTATCACCTGCCTATCCTCCCTCACACACTGTCTACTAGCTTTCTCTATTTGTGAACTAACCTCCTCTCCCCTAGTCTCTTCAAATTGATTCCCACCCCCCCAACCATTCTAGTTTATAGTCTCTCCGGTAGCCTTAGCAAATCTCCCCACCAGGATATTGGTCCCCCTAGGATTCAAGTGTAACCTGTCCTTTTTGTACAGGTCACACCTGTCGCAAAAGAGGTCCCAATGATCCAGAAACTTGAATCCCTGCCCCGTGCTCCAATCCCTCAGCCACACATTTATCCTCCACCTCATTCCATTCCTACTCTCACTGTCACGTGGCACAGGCAGTAATCCTGAGATTACTACCTTTGTGGTCCTTCTTCTCAACTGCCTTCCTAACTCCCTATATTCTTCTTTCAGGACCTCTTCCCTTTTCCTACCTATGTCATTGGTACCTATATGTACCATGACCTCTGGCTCCTCAACCTCCCACTTCAGGATATCTTGGACGCGATCAGAAACATCCTGAACCCTGGCACCAGGGAGGCAAACTACCATCCGGGTCTCCTGATCGCGTCCACAGAATCGCCTATCTGACCGCCTAACTATTGAGTCCCCTATTACTACTGCCTTCCTCTTCCTTTCTCTACCCTTCTGAGCCACAGGGCCGGACTCTGTGCCAGAGGCATGGCCACTGTTGCTTCCCCCAGGTAGGCTGACCCCCCAACAGTACTCAAACAGGAGAACTTATTGTCAAGGGGTACAGCCACTGGCGTACTCTCTAGTACCTGACTCTTCCCCTTCCCCCTCCTAACCGTGACCCACCTGTCTGCCTCCCATGGTCCAGATGTGACCTCCTGCCTGTAACTCCTCTCGATCAACTCCTCACTCTCCCTGACCAGACGAAGGTCATCGAGCTGCAGCTCCAGTTCCCTAACACGGTCCCTTAGGAGCTGCAGCTCGGCGCAGCTGGCGCAGATGTGGACTTCCGGGAGGCTAGGAGACTCCAGGACCTCCCACATCCAACACTGAGAACAACAAGCTGCCCTCACACTCATAGTTCCCCTTTCCTCAAATAACAGGAAAAACTGAAACCTAAACTTATCTTGCCTTGCCTGCTTCTGCCTAAGCCCATTGAGCCCAAGCCCTTAAGCCTTCACTCTGCTCCCGGCTCACTCCACTGCCCACTGTATAAGGCTGTGTCCTTTTTAAATCTTCCCTGCTTCACTACCCGCCATCACACGCCTGCGCAGTCCCGCCTCTCTTAACTCCGATGAGAATAAAAAAATTCAAGATGGCTCCCGCCGCACTCCCGTTCTGATCCTCCGACTTCCTTCTCCAAGCGAAAAGGGTACAGATCAGGAATGGTTACATATATGGAGTGTACCACTCTCCAAAACTCAGCAGCACTCAGGATACAACAGCCCACTCAGTTGATATCTCTTTCATCAACACCTTTTACATTTCTCTCTTCTTCCCCATCCTATTAGACAGAAAATTCAAAAACCTGAAGGTACATATCACCAGACTCAAGGACTGCTTCTATCCTGCTGCTATGATACTATTGAATGGTCCACCAGTGTGATAGGACAGACTCTTGACATCATATTCTGCCTCATTATGGCCTTCCAACAAATTGTCTACCCACACTGCACTGTCTCTGCACCTGTAACACTATATTCTGCAATCTGTTATTGTTTTCCATTGTCCTAAAACTGATGTGATAAAATGATCTCTGTGAATGGCTTGTAAAACTGTTTTTCATTAGTCTTTGATATATACAGTATAGCAATAATAAAATAATTTACCATTTTATACTGAACAGGTTTCAAAACATAGCTTGAGTGAAGACTTACCACTTTGTTGGTATTACTGATAGGTCAGGAGATAGCATTCTCAATTCTGTATCACATACAAAGTAAATGCTCCTTTTGCAAAGTGCTGACATATTTCACACCAGTCTTTCAGGAAAATGTACTTTCCACCCTGCGAAAGATACAGTTGATGCTGATGCAGATTTATATTTTATGCAACCAATATCGCGGAAACAGATAGAAGGCTACAGACCAAGTGCTGGCAAAGGGGGTGAGTGTAGACATGGAACAACACACAAATAAGCTAGAGGAACTCAATTGATCAGGCCGCTCTGTGTCCTCCCCAGTCCTAATGAAGTGTCTCGACTTGAAGTGTTCACTGTTCATTTCCTCCCATAGGCACTGCCTGAGCCCTTGAGTTCCTCCAGCTTCTTTGTGTATTGCTCCGGATGTCCAGCATTTGCAGACTCGCATGTCTCTCCAGTATAGTCGTGTTCTTGATGGTTGGCCTGGATAAGGTGGGCAGAAGGCCATGTTTCCATGCTCTCTGACTCCACAATTCTGCTTTATTTTGTTTATTCCTGTTTTGAGGAACTTTTTGTGCCAAAATTGGCTGCTTCATTTTCCTACCTAATGACGGTGTTAACAAGGAACATGGGCGTCCACCTTCATCTGGAATGCTGGGAAGTTTGCAGATACTACTCAACTTTGATATACTCTCTATCATTTACGTATTGACAGTTCAGAACAAACTCTGCACCAATAATCTGAAACGGTTGAAGGTGCCATTAAAACCGAGGCCAAGGGGGTTGTAAAAAAAATCCAAGCTCTTTATTGATAGGCAAATGTGTAATTAGACAGACTAAAGCAAAGCTCTAAAATTTAAAAGGCTGTTAATTGATCAATGAAGTGGGCAGATGGAGACAGGAAATGGAAGCCCATGTGGGAGATGTAAAGCCCACTATCATCCTGTCTCCAGTCTGTCATCAGGTAATTTGAGGCCATTGTCTGAACTTCACCCTGCTGTTAATGATGTACTCAAACAACTGCTTTTAATGACATTGCACCTTTATTTTGCAAGTGTTCCACAATATGTTAAGAAGACATGCCAAGACACTTCAGACAAAATTTAAAAAGTGAGCAAAATGTAATGGACCATATTTTAAGGAGCATCTTAAAGATTGAAAGTAGCAGGGAGAGGTATAGGGATGGAATTCCAATGCCTGGGGTGCTGGTAGCTTAAGGGATGGCTGTCAGTAGCAGATCAGAGAGTACAGGAAGGTCAAGAGACTGGAATTGGAGGAGGGTAGAGATCAAAGGGGTGAGAGGACTGGGAAGGATAGGTAGGGCAAGGCCATGGAAAGATGAGAGAAGAAGGAAATACTACTTTACTATGGGGTAAATGCCATGGGAAGATGGGGCAGTGTGAGATGGACAATGGGTTTGCAGAAACTTTGAAACCAAAATTTACAGAGAGTAGAATAAAGGAAATTGGAGAGGATGTATTGGACTAGGCAATCTAGATGCATAAAAGATTGACGCGGTACCTGAGCCAAGGCTGGAACAGATTTGGGTGATGTTTTAGAGATAGAATTTCAGCAATGCTGGGGATACATGATCTGAAGCTTATCTCTGGGGGAATGGCCCCAAGGTTGTGAGCTGATTCTCTCTCAGAGAGGGAACAGGCCAAGGTATGACATTGGCAGCAAGGGAATATTGTCTATAATGAAGACATTAGATTGGTACATACTCATCAGGACTAGCATTCTGAAACTCAGTACTCGGTAATTTCCTCCACCAATTCCACCCTCTTGCCAGACTTCCTTCACTCACCAATAACTGTTGTGTTGCCAAGGCTCTGGAGTCCCCCCTAAATATGACTGATATTTTCCTTTTCATCTTTTAAGATGCTTCTTAAAACCTTCTTGAATTAGGCATTTTTTCACCTGTTCTAATTACTCTCTGCTCTGAAGGTCCCAAAATTGTTTTAATGTGTGCCTGTATGGCAAACATCCATGAAGGGCAATATACAAGTTTTAGAGTTATGCAATGAAATAAAGTTTAAAGAGGAGGTTTGAACCCTCCCAGATCTTCCATCCCACCCACAAATGATAAACTATGGATTACCATTGGTGGTCTCCACATAAGTGACTGCATCATGGTGATTCTCACAATGGGAGACTGGTGCTAGAGGCAAAAAATCAGGCAAGCAAAAACGATGTGTTCAAAAGTATGAAAGAAAATTGATAAAACTTTTTATGCTGTTAGTCAAAGAACATTGATATAAACTATCTGCCCTAAACAAGGTGGGATTGTTACATTTTGTTAATGAGCCAAAGTTTTACAGTCTGCAATGAACTATTTACAAGAGAGGACAAACTCAATAAACAATATATGAAGGGAGGTGAATGAAAAGGAAAAAGGAAAAAGCATTTGGAGTGGGACTGCTTGGGAATTTTTGCTGGTGAAGATCTGGCAAAGAGCAAACCAAATTTCCTCTTTCTGAGCTTTATTGTTCAACGTAAGGAGTTTTAAAATCAATTGGAAGTAGCCAAGGACAGCTGATAATCCTGAGCCATCTCTCTGGTGGATGGGAGTTGGATGGATGACGATGGGCATATTGATCTACACTAATCTTATCTTAATTCAATATTTTATTTCCCCTGCATTTTTGTCAATTCCTTCCAGATTCTACCCCTCACTTCAACATTAAGGAGAATTTCCAGTGGCTGATTAAACTACCAACCCACAAGTCTATTGGAGGTTAAGTTTAAAGCCAGATCTGTGATACTGTGAGGAAGCAGCTCTGCTGATGTACCTTTGTACTGTACATCCACACTATTCCTATTTACCAGCTCTTGGTCCATAGCTGTCTATACCCTTGATGCCTTTGCAATTCAAGTTCTCAGCCAGCTGCTTCCTAAACATTGGGAGCGTCTCTTTCTCCACCACTTTGTATGTTCTGATTACAACTACTCTCTAAGTGAAAACATTCTTCTTGAGGTGCCCTCTAAATTTTACATTCATCACCCTTCCAACCTCCTCTGATCTTAAATATTTCTGCCACAGGAAAACATTCATTACTATCCACTCTCTCTCATCAAGGAATGAATACTTCCTGGATCACAGGTGGAACTCCTGTTGGTCTAGGCAATAAGCAGAGGAATTCCTCCTAGCAACTCCACTAATGTTGATCCTTCAGGCATCAACTGTTTTCCTTTGTTTCCATTCTAAAGCACCGATACAAGGAGGAATACAGGCCGTAGGTTTATAACAAGCAAACAGATTGCCTGCTGCAAAGTGTCACCTCACAAGTCATAATTCTTGTGTTGTGGCTATGCCAGTGTAGTGAGCAATTCTGTTAGCTTTGGAAACTGTTCATCAGTATTTTCAAGGGTGTTGATGAGTATATTGCCAGCTGGGGTTCACGAGGTTGCCAACAGAAACAGCTCTTAGGTGTTGTGATGAAATGGCCAAAAAATGGAGTGCAGAAAGAAGCACACTTAATTCATTGCTCACTTTTACTATTTGTCTCATTGCTTCCAACTGAAAGAAAGTGAAATTCATGGTTCTGTCTCTGCAGGAAGTAAGGGAATGCTAATAGAGTCCTCTCAGCTAAGGGCAATAAATCTAAGATCGTCACTAATAAATCCAACAGGCAATGTAAGGAAAAGACTTCCATTCTGTGAATGTGGAACTCAGTCTCACAGGAATGGCTGAGACAAATAGTTCTCTTATATTTTTGTGGAGGTTGGGTATCCCTTAAGCCAATATTTAATGCATATCCCTTATTGCTCATGAACTCTGGGAGTCAGAGTTACAGCACAGAAGCAGGTCCTTTGACCACCCCCCCAAGACTGTGTGGGCTATCAAACTTACACTTGCCAATTTACAGCAGCTAATTAACCTATCGATCCCTTCATTTTGCACATACCACCCTGAAAGCATGTGCTACCAGGCTCGAGGGCAGCTTTCATCCTACTGTTATAAGACTATTGAATGGCTTCCTATTATGATAAGATGGACTCTTGGCCTCCCATTCTACCTCATTTTGGCCTTGCACCTTATTGTCTGCTTACACTGCATGTTCTCTGTAATTGTAACACTTTATTCTGCATTCTGTCATTTCTTCCCCCCTGTAATGCTTTAATGCACAGTTGTAATAAAATCGATTATATGGATAAGATGTAAAACAATGTTTTTACACAGAATCTCAGCACATAGGTCAGTAAAAACTAATTTACCAAATGCTGGGACATGGGAGAAAACTGGAGCATCAGGGGAAGCGTACGGGAGAATGCATAAACGTTGTACATGTGAGAATACAAATGCCAGACTGGGTAACGACGGGATAGTTCCTTCCTTCTGGGACATTAGTGAACTCATCAGGTTCTCTTTAAACAATCTCATTCTTTCCAGGCCAATGTTACTACTGGTGGCTTTATAATCCCAAATTTATGGGATTTGATCAGGAGGTTATTTTAGGGAATTGGTGGATTTCTAGGGGAATTGGTAGAATTAATATTATTTCTACTGGTTGGAGCATCCAGAACCGTAAGGATAGAGCCTAAAATTTAGATTCAGGCACTTCAGCAGTTGACAGGAACTTCTACATTTCAATTCTTAATATTAAATCTGCAATAATAACTTTCTGATAATTAAAATATGAAGGGAAATGCAACATGGTGGTCTTGTCTTCCTGTGTTAATATGATGTCAGTTTTACGAGATAGATATTGCTCAGGATCAATATTTTGCAACTGTTGTTTTATTTTGTTCTGAGGAAAAGAAATTAAGGGATGGAGGGAGTATGTAAAACGGCAGGACAGGGAAGGATTGATGGTAACGGACTATCTGTGAGCTTTCTTGGATTAAGTTATCCCAGCTCGCAAGCCATTCCCTAGGCACAAGAAAGTTAATGTAAGAGCCCCACCTCAATTCATTGCAAGCTTTGTGCAAAGAATGATACAACAAAAATCAATGATGACATGCTCTCTCAACAAAAAAAGTCTGATCTGACCACCTTAATCCCCTGTGGACAGGGATGCAGTAAGGAGACTGAATGAAGTTGAGAGAAAGAGAGTAGAAAGCTGACAAATTGCCTTTGTTGTTGAGTGTAGCACCAGACTAGCATTCTGTACACACCTATCATGTCATGGAGGCTCCCAGGAGACTTTGCAAAAATAATGATGCTTATAAATATTAATCTAATAGACCTAACAAACAATTGGTGGATTCATGAAAAACCTGAGCTATATCAGACTGTACAGTCCATTAGAGCATTGCAAGCAACAACACTCAAACTTTTGAAGTGATACTTAATGGTTGTGCCAATGCCTCAGGAGCTCATGACATTAAGAGGATGGACGATTTACTTAATGGAAGCTTTATTGATGAAATGCCTTCATAGTCAGAGCTAGTAATTAGCTCTTTAGCGAATTATTGGAGGTAGGAATAATAAATCAAGGATTTGGTCTCACAGGCAAGGTTCTTTTTATCACAGGTTTTCTTTCATGATACTGAATCAGTAAGCCTCCAAATGACTTCATACACTTTATGTCACTAGGCTTTTATAACTGCAGGTTAATTCTAGATAATGCCTGGGTTCAAAAACTCAATACAGTCTCATAGATTTAATGTCAGAAAGCTCTCAGCAGCCATAAGTTGTCTTTTGAATGCCACTCGGTAACATTGCATTTAAAAAGGCCAAAATAAGCTTTGCTTTCATGCAACAAGGTAGAGGGAACCAGCTTGTTATTTTAAACATTACTGTTGTGACAGTCACTTCATAAATCTTGGCACTCTCCCTCTGGGCAGCACTAGTTAAAATCAGATTTGCTGTCTTATGGGCACAGAACAGATTGAACACAGCTCTAATTGAGCTGTAGAATAATACACAGTGTGCTGCATTGTAGAGCAATTCAATCCTAAGGTTATGTTTTGGGACTTCTGGCAATAACAATAATTTGTTTTCACCTATGTCTTTCTATTATGGCAAAATATACCAAGATAACCCACATTATCAGACACAAAGACGGAATCTGGTCACATTAGGATATATTAGGACAAAGACTAGAAACTGAGAGAGATTGGTTTAAAAGAGGAAATATTTTAGTGAAGTGGACTTGGTTTGAGAAGGAATTTGGAAACATAGTGCCTTAATAGGTGTAAGTAGAGACTGCCTCCACTGCCTGCCTGTCTTTTCTTAAATATAGTGACCAAGAACACCTCAAAGCTGGGCATTCATGATGGACTCCGGACCATCCATGTCAGCAGAAATGAAACCCACCACAATCTGTACCACATGAGGTTACAGGCGCTGAGTGAAGCTGTAACTCATGACTATTCATGTGTTAAACAGTGAAAACAGCATGCAATAGAGAGTTAGAAATTTCATAACTAACAGGGAAGATCAAAGCTCTGCATGTCGAGTCTACTTCATTGTCACATGCACAAGAATGGTGAGGTACAGGTACAATCACAAACTTTCTTGCAGCAGCATCACTGGCTCATACCTACAGAAACCAACACACTGAACATAAGTTATACATAAATTACACAAGGCAGCGAAATGTGCAAAATAAGTCAACAGTGCAAATAAAAACAGAGGTAAATCTGTGCTGGCACAAGACTGCTTAGGTAGGATTAGGATTGTGCAAGTTAGTTCAAGGACCCTATGGGTGGAGGAAAGTAGCTGTGCCTAAACCTGGTGGTGTGGGAATTCAAGCTTCTGAGTGTCCTTCCCAATGGCCTAGATGGATGCACTTCTACTTTTGTCCAGTTTATACTGATAGCTGACACTCAAACTGTTCTCGGGAAGAGGAGGTTCCAAAAACATCCCTATCCTTAATGCTGGTGAGACCTGGTCCAGGGTGAAATATTTACAGCTCCTTTCTGCCAGAAGTGGCATTAAATGATCCATCTTAACTTCTTGCTGAGATGCCTGCCATCACAGAAGCCTACCTTCAGTTAATTTGCTTCACTCTGTTGATCTTAAGAGATCACTGAGAGCACTGGATGCATCAAAGGTTCATGGGACTAGTTCCATATCTCAGCTATAGTACTGAGGACCTGTCCTCCATAATTGACCATATCTCTGGACAATCTGTTCCAGTGTGATTACATCTACTTGACAATGTAAAACTTTGCTAAACTATTGCACAAAAGTGAGAAAATCCAGACTGGCTAATTCTCATCCATCAGTTTGCTCTCAATCATCGGCAGAGTGATGGAGGCTATTATTCACAGAGCTACCAAGAGGCACTTACCATCACATGCACACAGATGCCCAGTCTGGGCTTTACTGGGACATCTCCTCTCATCACATCTTTGATAAAAAAGCTGAAAGTCAGAGTTGAGATGAGAGTGACTGCCTTTACTGTCAAGGTGGCAGTTGAACAAGTAAGACATGGAGGAAACTTGGTCAAACTAATTTCAATGGGAACAAAAGAGAAAGCAATCCAATGGCCGTGGTCATGCCTGGCACAATGGAAGATAGCCGTGATTGTGGGAGTTTAATGATCAGTGACGTCTGCAGTTTGTAAAATGTTCAAAGTTATTTGCAGCTCCTTAGTAAATGGGCAACTCCATGTCCACAAGCAGCAAGACATAAACAACGTTCATCATGGGCTGGTTAACAACATTCATGACCCAAAAATATCTGTCAATGACTATCTCCAACAGGAGCATCTGGCCATCTATCCTTGTTAAGGATCCAGCCTGAACACTGGGTCGAAGGGCCTCTGCTGATAGCTCTGGACCACGACAGTCTTTAATTTCTGCTTTCTTTCACCTGGCCATGTGGGTTTTGGCGTAGCCCCTTTCCTTTTTGGACCTGCTTGTCTCCTCACTTGCACCCACCTGTTTCTATTTTCACTCATTACCCTGTCCATTTAAACCCTGCCTTGACTCGCATTCTCTGCCAGTTCGTCCCAGCTCTGACCTGTGTTGTTCTAGCCTGTCATTGCGACTGCTGCCAACTGATTTTGCCTGATTCTGTGTTTTTGGATTTTGCCTGTTCTTGGACCTGATTTTTGCCTGTGCGCTCTGGATCGTCTGCCCTCGCTGGACTGCCTTTCCTGGGTAAAACCTCTGCCTGCCATTTTGGATTCGTGCCTGCCTCCTGTTTTTGAAAGACTGTTGCCTTTGTGCTCCCCAATAAATCCTGGTGAAAGAGCATTCATTGGTCTGCACTCGAGTCCCAGCGTAACCCGACAGAACCCGACAATCCTTGACATTCAATAACGTTACCGTCATTGAGTCTCCCACGATCAATACACTACAGGTGAAAATTGACTGAACACACAATGGCATTTCTGCACTGGTTCTGCAGTGGCACAGCAGGTAGTGCTATTGCTTTACAGCTCCAGCTGTCTGGGTTCAATCCTGACCTCTGGTGCTATACGTAGATTTAGAGATACAAGTACAGGGGGTTCAAGAGCAGGGAAAAGGCTGAGTATCCTGTGAAGAGTGTCTGATCTTTGATGCTTTCAGGAGTGTGACTCAGTATTCTCCACTTGCCTGGATGAGTACAGCTCCCTGAATTGTCAGGAGGATCAACACCATCTAGGATAAAGCAGCCCAGCTAAGCATCAACGGACTAAAGCATTCATTCTCTCTACCACCAGAGCACAGTGACTGCAATGTGTACCATCTACAAACACACTGTAGTTACTCACACAGGCTACTAAAAACGAATGCCCCAAATCCACAACATTTATCCTCAAGAAAGACAAGGTCAGCAGATGCATGGGAGCACCAACACTTGCCGGTTTCCCTCTAGATTGCTTATTGTTCTGGCGTGTAAATGCATCTCCAGTCCTTCATTATGAATGGTTCTAAATCTCTCTGTTCAATAAACTCATGAAACCTCCTTGGTCAAAGGAACTGCAACACCACCTCTTTCCCAAGGGATGGACAATGACAAACTACCTTACTGGGAACAATCCTGTCCTGAGAGTTCAAGAATGGGAAGGATGGGCTGCTGCAACCGCTCATTGGTGAACCTCCATTCCTGAACACATGTTGAAACATAGGGCAACACAAACAAGATACTGGAGGAACTCAACAGGCCAGGCAGCAACTATGGAAAAAAGTACAGCCGATGTTTCGGGCCGAGACCCTTCGGCAGGACTGGAGAAAAAAAGCTGAAGAGTAGACTTGAAAGGTGGGGGGAGGGGAGAGAGAAATACTTGGCGATAGATGAAACTTGGAGAGGGAGGGATGAAGCAAAGACAGAAGACCATGGAAGAAAGGAAAAAGGGGTGGGGGGAGGAGCACTAGAAGGAGGTAATGAGCAGGCAAGGAGATAACATGAGAGGGGGGAAAGGGGATGGGAAATGTTGAAATGGGGGGGGAACATTACTGGAAGTTTAAGAAATTGATGTTCATGCTATCAGGTTGGAGGCTGCCTAAAAGGAATATAAGGTGTTGTTCCTCTAACCTAAGTGTGGCCTTATCACAACAGTAGAGGAGGGCATGGATAGACATATGGGAATGGGAAGTGGAATTAAATTGGGTGGCCACTGGGATATATCTGGGCTCGAAATGACAACTGTGCTTTTTTCCATAGATGCTGCCTGGCCTGCTGAGTTCCTCCAGCATTTTGTGTGTATTCCTCTGATTTCCAGCATCTGCAGATTTTCTCTTGTTTGAAAGATAGGGCATTGAGTAAGCATCTATATTCTAAGTTTTAGACAATTCCACCCTGCTGAAAGTTTCACAAAGAACAACCGCTTTGTAATCATTACTCCAATCTCATTTGAATGTTGTATTGATAAAAATTATTCTATTTTAACTATACCAGGTCTCCTGCATAAACATAATGCAAGTGGTGCTGTTTTCCCAGAGACTGGCAACATTTTTCCCTTCAGATATTCCTCCAGTGCCCTTTTGCAAGTTCCTGTTGAACTAATCCCACTTCCCTTTCAGGCAGTGCCTCTGAGATCACAGCAGCTTGTTTGTTTTCAAGCACTTCCTTTCATTCTGGCCCTGAAGGGTCTTGAAGTACATCACTCCCCTCTGGGCAAATGTGAGCTCCAGGGAGAATTTATAAAGCTCATTAAAAATTCCATTGTAAGCTACTCTTGATTAATAAATTTACAATGTGCAACAATTATTTGTTCCCTTTACAGGGTATAGTGCATTGATCAACTTGATTTTCAGAGGCTTGCTCTGGTTTGGTTTGATTTAATTCTGTGCTTGCTTCTGTAAATCTCAGTTAGCTCGCAAAGGCTGGGAATCAGAAAGTGTCCTTCAAGACTGAGCTGAAGCAATGTGTTGTCAGGTACAGATGCATGTTAATGAAATCTGGACACCCCTAATGATTCGCCAGCAATGTCACTACAGAAAGTGGGAATCACAGATTCTGTGCCCTCATCATTCAACTAGTCAAGTGAGGAATGTTGCAGGCAAGTTCAACTCATCTATCACCAAAGGACACATCAAACCTAAGAAGCTCGGTTTCCATTGTTTTAATAAAGTGGTTACTTTTCCTTTAAAAGATATCCCTGCATGAAGGCAGAAGAAATGATTTTCTCAAAATCTTACAATTGCTTTAGTTTTCGTATCAAATCGTCAGTATTATCATGTGGAGTGAAACCAACAGCTATTAAGGTTTCTGACCCCTTCTCCCATATTCTATAATATCACTGAAAACATTTTCTACTTGTCAGGAAGAGAGTCAATGTAAAAAAAACGTAAGCAGTCAAGGAAAAGCAAACAGAGAGATAAGAAAAGCCAATTCTAGAGATATCTTTCTTATTTTAAACATGCAATGAAGCACATAGCAGTCAGACAATGTGGCATCCAGTCAGGTTCTTTATAAACCCTTATCTTTGGATATGTAACAACACCCTGCTTGCAACTCTCCCCGATATAAGATCTTTATATACTATCTAATATCTTTAATTGATTAAGAACTTCTATAAGCCCTGAATAAAGGTCTTGGCTGGAAACGTGCTTCCTGATCTGCTGATATCCCCCAGCACCTTGGGTCTGGTGCACTGCATTTATAAAGTATCCTTAACAGCAAAGGTGCCCAAGGCATTTCACCGGTGAGGAGAAACAACATTGATACCTGACCATCGTGGTAAATAATCAAGAGCTTGGTCAAGGGTTAAGGAAGCATCCCAAAGGAAAGTAAACAGGCTGAAAGGTGAAAATTCAAGAGACAATTTTAGAGCTTTGAGCCAAGGCTACTGCAGTCATTGCACCAATGGTGGAATGATTCAAAGTGGGAGTGGACAGGAGTTTAAAGCTGTTGAATTTAATCCAGATTGGCTGTCTGGATTATTTCTGAGTGCCCTGGTTTCACATCCCAAAGTTGTGAAGGCTGATAGGGCCACAGTGAATTGCCCCTAACAGATGAGGTATAGCACCTGCAGATGTTGATTGGGATTTGGGCAGAATAAAACAAGACTAGTGCAGGATTAGTGTAAGTGTGTTTATTGGGCACATTGGGCTAAAGGCCCTATTCCCAACTCTGTCACTCCATCTAGATCCCATTCATCTGATGAAGGGTCCTGATATGGGCCTTGGCCCAAAATGTTGGCTCTTTATTCTCCTCTATATATGCTACCTGATCTGCTGAGTTCCTCCAGCATTTTGTGTGTGCTACTCCCATTGGCCTGTAAACTGGAAGAGATACAGGAACAGCAAGAGAGTGAGGCTATGGAAGGATATGAAAGCAAGGACGAGAACTTTAAAATCATGGCATTGGTTTTAAATTAGGTCACCAAGTAAAGGATTTCTGAGTGAATGAGACTTGAAGGTTAAGGTAATGAATGTGAAGGCTTGTATGCAGGCTATGAGTAAGCAGATCTGTGTGAAGAGCATTGGAAAAGTCAAAAATACACATTTATATTGATGATACAATGTATATTCATTGTCAGTGTCTCCAGAGCAATTTTAGTGCTGTAAAAGTCAAAATTGAGTTTATTGTCATATGTATAAGTACATTTATACACCAGGCGCAATGAAAATCTTACATCCGCAACACAGCATATTAAACAGCATGCATGAAAAAACATAAATTAAGCACAGGACTATATCAGGATTATGAAATCTCTGGATTCTGGAATTCTTCTCTCATTTTACACTAGATCAGAAATTGAGAATCTTTTTTTGGTGCACAAGTGCTTCAGTTCAGTGTTTCAATGCGGCTGTTTGCTCATAAACCCAGTGCATAAGTCAAAAGCAAAAATGTGTTATTCTCTTGAGTAAACTGTTGGCTATTGTTCTTAATACCATTAACCATGCTCTGAAGGAAAATGTAGATGAGCTCTTCATTCACTTCAAAGCAAAGCATGCACTTTCAAAATTAAAAAAAAATATTGAAATAATTGGCACTCACATTTGGAATAAAATCACATTATTTTTTTTGAGTTAAAGGAGATTAGCTGCCTTGAGGCTGAAGCCTATAGAAAGAAATTAGCTTTCTTATTTATCCTCTGAAATAGGTCTTTTCTGATGGTTCTCTGTCACACACTGCTGTACACATGATTGTTTATTAATGTGCTGAATAGACTTGTGCTTCATTTTACACTCATCAATGAAGAAATAGAATAACGCTTTGAATTGTGAGGCAAGTCGGCAGAGAGTCACAGGACTGTATGGGAAAATTAATACTATTATGCATCATCATATATCCATTTATTTCTCAACAACAATCAGATATTTTGCCATTCTAAAATCATTTCTTCTGCTAATTTGAATAGCCTGAATACTTCGACATATACTGTTGGGTGTTCAGCAAGTTAACTGAAGGTCATTTTGCCTCAGGAAGAAATGCTACAGCCCAGAGTGGCCCGAGTTTGATCCCGACCTCAAGTGTAATCTGCGTAAAGTTTGCTTGATTTCCAAACACTGTATGGGTTTCCTCTTGGTGCTCTCACTTCTCAAAGGTGTGTGGGTCAGAAGATTAATTTGTCAGTGTAAACTGCTCGCAGTGTGTAGGTGCGTGGTAGAAACTGGGGAAGGATTTGATGGAAATTTGGAGAGAAGGAAATAGAATTAATGATGGTGTAGAGTGGACTCAGAGGGCTGAAGAGCCTGTTTCCTTGCTTTATAACTAAGGAGGACAGTTGGTCCATCTAAGCCATGCTGCTTGTTTGCTAAGTCATTGCTTTAATCCTTTGAAGGAGCAGCATTAAATAAGAGAGGGAATCCCAAAACTAACAGTTTGGCTGAGAGATGTGCATGCCTTCTTATCCAACACATCATTGTCTGTAACTTTCTCCGCCTTCAATGGGATCCTACCACTGAACACATTTTGCACCTCCCCACCCTCTCTCTGTTTTCCAGGGGGTTTGGTCTCCCATGTCCACACCCCTCCCCATTGATTTCCTTCCTGGCACTTATCCCTGCAAGTGTGGCAAGTGCTACACGTGCCCCTTTATCTCTTCCCTCACCACCATTCAGAGCCCCAAAAATTCCTACAGGTTAGAAGACACTTCATCTCTGTGTCTGTTGGAGTCATCTTTTGTATGTGGTCCTCTTTTACACTGGTGAGACACGATGCAGATTGGGGAAGTGCTTCATTGAGTATCTTCACTCTGCCCACCACAAAAGGCAGGATCTCATGAAGGCTACTCACTTCACTTCAACTTCCTATTCCCATTCCAAAATGACTGTCCATGGCCTCCTCTACTACCATGATGAAGCCAAACACAGGTTGGATGAGCAACACCTCATATTCCATCTGGATACCCTCTAACCTGCTAGCTTTAACATCACATTTTCTAATTTCTAGTTACCCTCTCATTCCTCTCTTATCCTTAACTGCTCATCACCTCTCTCTGGTTGCCCTCCTCCTTCCCTTTCTCCTGTGGTCCTCTGTCCTTTCTTTTCAAATTCCTCCCTCTTCAGCCTTTTACCTCTTCCACCTATCACCTCCTGGTTTCTTACTTAATCCCTCCTCTCCCACCCATCCATTTTACCCTCATCAGGTCTCAACCATCCCCAGTGAGCTTGCGCTCCTTTCTCTCCTCCCAATTTCTTGTTCTTGTTTCTGCACCCTTCCTTTTCAGTTCTAATGTAGGGCCTCGGCCTGAATCGTCATCAGTTTATTCATCTCAACAGATGCTGTCTGACTTGTTGAGTTCCTCCAGCACTTCAAATGTGTTGCTCAAGATTTCCATCATCTGCAGAACCTCTTGTGTTTATGATTGGATCTGGGGAAGTGCAAGACACCAGAACTGAAAGGAATACCGGCATTGGATGCTGGGCTGACATATATCACTGTGGTAGGGAACATCAGACAAAGGAGAGTCTTAAAAGAAGGTTAAAACCCTTCAATCATTAGAGAGTATTAGCCAGAAAGACAGGCTAGATAGACTTGCGTTGTTTTCTCCGGAACATCAAAAGCTGAGGGGAGACCTGACGGAAATTTATAAAAATTATGAGTTGCATAAGTAGGGTAGGTATTCAGAGTCTTTTTTTCTAGAGCAGTAATGCAAAATACCTGACGGCATAGCTTTAAGATGAAATAGAAAGATTAAGGGGGATATGTGGGGCAAGATGTTTAAACAGAGCTGCCTGGAACATGCTGCCAGAGGTGTTGATGGAACAGTGATGTTTAAGAGGTGTTTAGGCAGCACTTAGACAAACAACGGATGGACAGGTATGGTTCATAAAAATGGGAGCAGTTTCATTTGGCATTGATTGTCAGCACAAATGTTGTGGGCTGAATGGCCTTTTCCTGAGCTGTACTATTCTATGTTCTATTGTTCCAAGTTCTCTTCAAATCTTTGAACATTCAATTGTCTGAATAGCCTTGGAAGTGTGAAGGAATGTTCTTCACTGTCATTATTGCATATTCTACCAACATACAACAAATAGTACAAAACAGTACAAAGCCTAAGGCCCACAATGTTGTGCTGACCCCATCAATCTGACCCTCTAACATAGCCTTCCTTTCACTTTCAAAGTACAAAGTTCAAAGTTAAAAGTAAATTTATTTTCAAAGTATATATATATGTCACCATATACATCCCTGAGATTCATTTCCTTGCAGGCATACTCAATAAATCCATAATAGAATCGATGAAAGACCACACCAACTGGGTGTTCAACCAATGTGCAAAAGACAACATACTGTGCAAATACAAAAAGAAATAAATAATAATAATAAATAAGTAAACAGTAACTATCAAGAACATGAGATGAAGAGTCCGTGGAAGTGAGTCCATAGGTTGTGGAAATATTTCAGTGATGGGGCAAGTGAAGTTGAGTGAAGTTATCTTCTTTGGTGCAAGAGCCTGATGGTTGAGGGGTAATTGCTGTTTCTGAACCTGGTGGTGTGGGTCCTGATTTTTCTGTACCTTCTTCCCGATGGCAGCAGTAGGAAAAGAACACGTCTCGGGTGGCAGGGGTCCCTGATGATGGATGTTGCTTTCCTGTTTCAACACTTTGTGTAGATGTGCTCAATGGTGGGGATTGCTTTACCCATGATGGACTGGGTTCACATCCACTATTCTTAGTAGGATTTTCCTTTCAAGGGCATTGGTGTTTCCATACCAGGTTGTGACGCATATACAGAGGTTTGTCAAAGTTTCAGATGCCATGCCAAATCTTTGCAAGCTACAAAAATAGAGGCAGTGCCACGTTTTCTTTGTACTTGCATTTAATTGCTAGGCCCAGGACAGGTCCTTTGAAATGATAACATTGAAGTTGCTGACCCTGTCCATCTATGAGCCCCACCGGCCTCCTCCTCCTGAAGGCAATAATCAGCTCCTTGGTCTTGCTGACATTGAATAAGAAGTTGTTGTAGCAACACTCAGGCAGATTTTCAATCTCCCTCTTATATACTGATTTGTCTCTACCTTTGATTCGGCCTATAATGGTGATGTCTTCAGCAAACTTGAATATGGCATTGGAGCTATGCTTAGCCACACTGTCATAAGTGTCCCTATCACCTATATTCCTACCTACAAGTCTCTTAAATGACATTTAAAAGACATTAAATGTTTTTAATGTATTTGCCTCTGCCAAGACCCATGGCAGCATGTTCCATGCATCCACCACTCGCTGTGTAAAAAACTTATCTCTTTTTTTAAAATATATTTTTTAAATTAAATTTTAAGAGAATTACATAAAATGAATAGAATAATAGTGTAATGAAAATTAATATCAGCCCTCCCCCTCCCCTTAACCCTTCCCCCCTTAACATCCCTATCTAAAAAAAAGAAAGAAAAAAGAAAAAAACTTATCTCTGACAAACCACCCCCCCCAATATTTTCTTCCAATCACCTTATAATTATGTCCTCTCTTATTAGCCATTGCTGTCATGGGAAAAGGGTACAGGCAATCTACTCTATCTTTGTCTCTTATCATCTAGTACACCTCTATCAAGTCATCTCTCATCTTGCTTTGCTCCAAAGAGAAAGCATTAGCTCAACATTTCCTCATAAAACATGCTCTCTAATCCAGGATGTACCCTTTCAAATCTCATCTGCACCCTCTCTAAAGCTTCCTTGTCCTTTCTTTAATGAGGTGACCAGAACTGAACACATTGCTCCAACTGTGATCTAACCAGAGCTTTATAGAGCTGCTCATTACCTCATGGCACTTGAAATCAACCCCCCAATTACTGAAGCCCAACATCTTCTTCACCAGCCTATGAGCTTGCAGGCAACTTTGAGGGATCTATGGATGTGGACCCCAAAGTGCCCCGGTTCCTCCATACTGCTAGGAATCTTGCCATTAACTGTGTACTCTGCTTTCAGGTGTGACCTTCCAAAGTGTCTCACTTCTCTCTTCTCTGGGTTGAACTCTGTCTGCTATTTCTCAGCCCAGTTCTGCAACCTATCAATGTCTTTGGGTAGAGTGTGAATGCATTTTCTCGCTACTACAAATTACACTGTCATGTATCCCACATTTGGAGATAGGGCATTGGAATAGCCTCATCCTGAAACCTTGGCCCTGTTATTCACCGACAGTCCCCTGCCAGGTACTGTAGGTATAACATTGTTTACCTAAAACTGAGTTGGAGCTGGCCAGGTGAATTTCACAACGAGAGCTGTTTTATAATATCTGAATGAATAATAAGGAATTTGTCCTTGTGTGTGCATTATGCCACTGGCAATGACCCTAGAACAGCAGAACAAACTGAAACCATTTGAATGCAATAAAGCAGCTCCCAGGCAGAGATTAAAGTAAAGGAAGTACAGCACTCCAATGTGATACAAATAGCAAGGGAAATTGCATTGAGATCTCTCAACATTATTTCTTTCGAAGACAAAAAAAGTGTTCCTGAACACTGATGCAGGAAGATTGTTTCCGATGTTGGGGAAGTCCAGAACGAGGGGTCACAGTTTAAGGATAAAGGGGAAGCCTTTTAGGACCGAGATGAGGAAAAACTTCTTCACACAGAGAGTGGTGAATCTGTGGAATTCTCTGCCACAGGAAACAGTTGAGGCTGGTTCATTGGCTATATTTAAGAGGAAGTTAGATATGGTCCTTGTGGCTAAAGGGATCGGGGGTATGGAGAGAAAGCAGGTACAGGGTTCTGAATTGGATGATCAGCCATGATCATACTGAATGGCGGTGCAGGCTCGAAGGGCCGAATGGCCTACTCCTGCACCTATTTTCTATGTTTCTATGAACCACTGTGCCAGTGGACATGCAGACCATATCCCTATCTCCTACTTAAAAGAAAAATGTAGGTCTTTCATTATATCAGGATATCCCAGCCATTTTCATGCTAATATTCTTTTTTAGTAGTGTCTAGAGTTTTAGTATGCCTGGAATAAAAGAGAAAAATGCTCGAAGCACTCAACACATCAGGCAACATCTGTAGAGAGTGAAATTCAGAATCAGATTTATTATCGCTAAGTTAAATAACGTCAAATTTGTTGTTTTCCAGCAGCAATACAGTGAAAATACATAAAATTACTATAAATTACAAAAATAAATATATTGTATAATAAAGGATTAACAATGTAGTGTTCATGGGTTTGGTGAGCTGTTCTGAAATCTGATGTGGAGGGAAAGAAGTTGTTTCTGAATTGGTGAATGTGTGTCTTCAGGCTCCTGTATCTCCCCCCCCCCCCCCCCGATGGTAATGAGAAGATGGCATGTCCTTGATGGTGTGAAGGTCCTTGGCGATGGATGTTGCTTTCTTGAGACCTGCCTGTTGAAGATATCCTCAGAAGTGGGGAGGTCCTCAAAACCTGTGATGAAGATGAGTAAGTCGGCAACCCTGTGCAACCTTTGGTATTCCCGTACATTTGAACCTTCATACCAGGCTGTGATGCGGCCAGTCAGAATGCTTTCCACCATATATTTTATAGAAACTTGCGCATTTGGTGACATACCAAATTCCCACAAACTCCAAATGAAGTAAAGTTGCAGGTGTGCCTTCTTCATGATTGAATTAACATGTTGAACCCAGGACATACACTCCAAGATAATGAAGCTGCTCACCATTTTGACCAAGCTCACCACTTCACTTCTTTCCCTCCACAGTCAGATTTCAGAATAGTCCTTGAACCCATGAATGCTACCTTGTTTTCCATTCTTTGCACTTTTTTATTTCTAAATTTATACTAATTTTATGTATTTGCACTGTACTGTTGTTAATGTTTTAGGTCATGAACCTTAGCACAAATTTTCTTCGAAGATACTATTGGAAATAATTGGCTGTTTGTATTTCAGATTTCAAGCATCTACAGTTTTGTTTTCTTTCTGATTGCTGATATATGCCAGTTGGTGGGATTTTGGTCTTATTGTTACATGTGGTAAAACAAGCAAATGGAAGAATTCTTCAAAGCAGAAGAAGAGCTCTCTTATATTTACAACTACCCTTTCTTATTCACTAGTGTTTTATTACCCTCTCCCTCTCCCTTTTGTCATTCCATCATTCCTCCCATTCAGTCCATCACAGTTCACTCCTGTTTGCCCTTCTTTTAGATGAGAAGATGCACAGTTGATAGCAGCCTAACATGCTGCATCACTATTTGGACAGAAACTGCAGTGACTGATAGGAGAACTTTACAAAAGACAATTAAAACTGTCCAATAAATCACCGGCACCAGCCTCAAGGACCTGCTTATAGAAAGGTGCTAGAAAAAGGACATCAGTATCATGAAGGATCCCACCCACCTTGCTCATGGACTGCTTGTCCCGCTCCCATCAGTGAAGGGGCCATAAAGCTTCTACACCAGCACCACCAGACTCAAAAACAGTTACTTTCCTCAAGCCCTCAGCCTGAACAAAACATTATCCATCCACCCATCCCATCAGACTCCTCCATCACTACTTTATAATTTCCTGCCGGAGTCACCTTATCAAGAGATCCTCTTGTACCTTGCTTCACTTTATGTCATAAGCTAATGTTTATGTGTTTATGTTTATTGCACCATACACAAGCACTGGAGGAACTCAGCATCTATGGAAAAGCATAAACAGATGATGTTTCAGGTCAAGACCCTTCTTCAGGACTGAGAAGGAAGGTGGAAGTTGCCAGAATAAAAAAATGGGGCGTGGGGAGGGGAAAGAGGCTAGCTAGAAAGTGATAGGTGAAGCCAGGTGGATGTGTTGGTCAGTGGCCTCCTCTTGTGCCAAGATGAGGCCACCATCAGGGTGCAGGAGAAACACCTTATATTCCAATTGGGTACCCTCCAACCTAATGGCATAAATATCAATTTCTCCTTCACGTAAACAAATCCCACCCCCCTCCTCTATTCCCTACTCTGACCTTCTCTCCTGCCTATTACTTCCTCTAGGGACCCCTCCTCCTTCCTTTTCTCCTATGCTCCACTCTCTTTTCCTATCAGAATCTTTCCTCTCCAGCCCTTGTCCTTTCCTACTTCACCTATCACCTTCCAGGTAGCCCCTTTCCCCTCCCTCCCACCTTTTTATTTTGCCATCTTCCCACTTCCTTCTCAGTTGTGAAGAAAGATCACGGGCTGAAACGTTGACTGTTTATTCTTTTCCACAGATGTTGCCTGATCCGCTGAGTTACCCCAGCATTTTGTGCATGTGGCTTTGGATTTCAAGCATCTGCAGATTTTTAATGTCTGTATTTATATTTATTGTTTTTTATTCTTGTGTTCTTTATCTTATTGTCTTTTTAGTGCTGCATCAGATCCAGAGAAATAATTATTTTGTTGATTTTTATGCTTGTGTGCTGGAAATTATATTAAACAATCTTGAATTTTGTAGTACAAGGGAAAAGCATTAACAGAATTGAAAATATTGTACTGTATTTTTTCATTCTGCATTGGATCTGGAGTAACAATCATTCTGTTCTCCTTTACACTTCCGTACTGACAAATAACAAGAAACAATATTGAATCTTGAATCTTGATCTATGTGGAATATTGTTCCACCTCTAACTCTTTCCAGTTCTGATGAAAATGTCTTGACCTGAACTGTTAACTCTTGTTTCTCCCTTCACAAGTGCTGCCCAACCTGTTGAATATCTGCAACATTACTTTATTACAGTCTCATGATTTTGCTTCTTGAATTTCAAAGTTCAATGTACATTTTGATCAAAGTATGTACACTTTATACAACCTTAAGATTCATCTCCTTACAGGCAGCCACAAAACAAAGCCCAGTACAACTCATTAAAACAAAAGAAGACCATCAAACGCCGAACATGCAAAGAGAAAAGAACCATATAGTGCAGACAATGAAAGTAAGTAAATAGCATTTGGAACTGAAGTTCACAAAAGTGAGTCCACAGCCAGGAATCACTGCAGCTGATTCAGAAGCCCATTTGCCTCAGGCCACAGGCTCAGTTCAGTGCAGGGACAAGTAAACCTTGTGGGACTGCAAGCTGAACTGACCCATTCGAACCTCCAGCCCCAACACACAAAACTTTTTGATCTGGCCCAGCGCTTAAATCATCCAAACCTCAGGTCATTCCTCACTCTCAGACCCCGCTGCTCCGATATACTCCTGGGCCTGGGTCCCGCTGCCTTGATTCAGCCCATTCCCAACCTTTCCTATTCGGCTTGGCACCTAAACCAACCAAACCACTGGCCCAGGCTCTGCCTCGAACCTGTCTCGCATAAGCTCACCTCTCAGTTCTGCCACATCGAATTACCTCCAAGTCCACTCCTGCAAAGGCCAAACATTGGCTTAATCCTGGCTCTCTGTCCCGGATCCTGCCGCCTCGATTCAATAGACAATAGATGGTAGGTGCAGGAGTAGGCCATTCAGCCCTTCTAGCCAGCACCACCATTCACTGTGATCATGGCTGATCATACACAATCAGTACCCCGTTCCTGCCCTCTCCCCATATCCCTTGACCCCGCTATCTATAAGAGCTCTATCTAACTCTCTCTTGAATGCATCCAGAGACTTGGCCTCCACTGCCTTCTGGGGCAGAGTATTCCACATATCCACCACTCTCTGGGTGAAAAAGTTTTTCCACATCTCTGTTTTAAATGGCCTACCCCTTATTCTTAAACTGTGGCCTCTAGTTCTGGACTCACCCATCAGTGGGAACATGCTTCCTGCCTCCAGCGTGTCCAATCCCTTAATAATCTTATATGTTTCAATCAGATCCCCTCTCATTCTTCTAAATTCCAGTGTATACAAGCCCAGTCGCTCCAATCTTTCAACATATGACAGTCCCGCCATTCCGGGAATTAACCTTGTGAACCTACGCTGCACTCCCTCAATAGCAAGAATGTCCTTCCTCAAATTTGGAGACCAAAACTGCACACAATACTCCAGGTGGGGTCTCACCAGGGCCCTGTACAGCTGCAGAAGGACCTCTTTACTCCTATACTCAATTCCTCTTGTTATAAAAGCCAGCATGCCATTAGTTTTCTTCACTGCCTGCTGTACCTGCATGCTTGCTTTCATTGACTGATGTACAAGAACACCTAGATCTCGTTGTACTTCCCCTTTTCCTAACTTGACTCCATTTAGATAATAATCTGCCTTCCTGTTCTTGCCACCAAAGTGGATAACCTCACATTTATCCGCATTAAACTGCATCTGTCATACATTTGCCCACTCACCCAACCTGTCCAAGTCACCCTGCATTCTCATAACATCCTCCTGACATTTCACACTGCCACCCAGCCTGATTCAGCCTGTACACGCCACAGCACAACCATCCTACACCTTCGAGACTTCAGTTCACACTGCAAAAATGCCAGGCAGATCAAAAAGCTCAACTCTGACAGGGAAGTTACATGCTACTGTTGGCAGTGATCGTTTACCAGAAAAAAAGTGTGATTAATGAAGTGTTTTCTTCATTTTATTTGTCTCCAGAAATTAGTAGCTGAGCTTTGCCAGAAGGTCGGTAACTGGCGGAGTGCCGCAGGGATCTGTCCTGGGACCCTGCTATTTGTGATTTTTATAAATGGCCTGGATGTAGAGATGGAAGGATGGGTGAGTAAGTTTGCGGATGACACAAAGATTGGAGGAGTTGTAGATGGAGCTGCTGGTTGTTGAAGGTTACAGGAGGATATAGACAGGCTGCAGAGTTGGGCAGAAAAATGGCAGATGGAGTTCAATCCAGATAAGTGTGAGGTGATGCATTTTGGAAGGACAAACCAGAAGACTGAGTACAGGATTAATGGTCAGTTACTTAAGAGTGTGGATGAACAAAGGGACCTTGGGGTTCAAATCCATACATCCCTCAAGGTCGCTGCACAGGTTGATAGGGTAGTTAAGAAGGCTTATGAGATGCTAGGCTTCATTAACGGGGGATTGAGTTCAAGAGTAGAGAGGTCATGTTGCAACTCCACAAATCTCTGGTGAGACTGCACTTAGAGTATTGTGTTCAGTTCTGGTCACTTCATTATAGAAAGGATGTGGAAGCTATGGAGAGGGTGCAGAGGAGATTTACCAGGATGTTGCCTGGTTTGGAGAACAAGTCATATGAAGCAAGGTTAACAGAGCTGAGACTTGATAGAGGTCTACAAGATTATGAGAGGCATAGATAGGGTGGATAGTCAGTACCTGTTTCCCAGGGCACCAATAGCAAACGCCAGAGGGCATATGTACAAAATTAAGGGAGGGAAGTTTAGGGGAGACATCAGGGGTAAGTTTTTTATACAGTGGGTTGTGAGTGCCTGGAATGACTTGTCAGGGATGGTGGTGGAGGCTAAAACATTAGGGGTATTTAAGAGCCTCTTGGACAGGCACATGGATGAAAGAAAAATGGAGGGTTATGGAGTAGTGTGGGTTTAGTACTTTTTTTGAAGGATTATATGGGTCGGCACAACATGGAGGGCTGAAGGCCCTGTACTGTGCTCTGCTGTAATGTTCTATGGTTCTATGGCCAGTGCCATCTTAAACCAAGCTTTCTACAGAGGTAACATCATTGCTCAGGAAGAGCTTGCTGGTTAATGGATGGACTGTCAAAAGAACTGAAATGACACTTAAAACTAATGGGTTTAAAAATTAGAAGCTACCCTTCAAAGAAAGAAAAAAACCATTGGAGTTGTAGAGTGCTACAACACAGAAGTAGGCCTTTCGACTCATCAAGTCAACACTGGCTTCCAATTTTCTTGCATTACAGCCAATTCTTTCTGTATCTTGCCTCACAGCTGTATTGGTACTCAGATTATGATATTTAATTCTATATTAGGAAAGAGAGAGATGGAAAAGCAGGTGCATTTCAACATATATTGAAAGATAATGAGAAAAAAAAGGTAAACCCTAGAGCAGAAATAGAGAAAAATTGTTGCTTATAAATTGGTCAAGGAAAAGACATACAAAGCAAATACAGTCAAAGTTAGAATTTATTGTCCTATGCTTCAGTATGTGTATGCTTAGGTGTATTTAAAAACATACTTGCAGCAGCATCTAAGGCACATAGCATTATACTGCATAAGCATCATTCACAAGAAATACTTAAATCAATCATAAACTATGTACAATTTTTAAAGAAAGAACACAGTACAACAAAACAGTCAATTTTAGAGCAAAAATCAAACTGGTCTTCGTGTTGGTAAACTTGGTGATTACGATATTTCCGATTATTTCAATAACTGAATAGTTGAACAGAAGTGGCTTTTCTTGAACCTGGTGGTGTGGGACTTCAGGTTTCTGTACTTTCTGCCTGAAGTTAGTTGTAAGAAGATGGCATTGTCTGGATGGTGAGGATATTTGACGATCATTGTTGCTTTTTTGAGTCTCCTGTGCATACCAGCAATGGTGGGGAAGTATGTGCCCAGGAACACAATATTCCAAGTGTGGTCTAACCAAGGTTTTATAGAGCTGAAACATTACCTCATGGTATTGCTTACATTGCCAAAATAGGCTCCCACTGCAGATCGTTGTGCACCAAAAATGCTCATTAGTAAAATTTACCATATTGGTTTGGGCTGTTCGATACCTTCACAGGCTACTGCAATGATTCCAATCTATGAAAAATATTAGAGAGCAGCAAATCTAAGCAGGAAAGTAAGAAAAGTTCATGAGAAAAAGTCTACAAAAGGATATAAGAGAGATGTAAATCTTTCATTTCCAGCCTCCTCAGACTCCCGATGAACTGTCTTGTTAATGATTTTTTTTCCTAAGGTTAACTAGAGCATTGGTCATAGAGTCACAGAACATTACAGCACAATTACAGCCCTTTAGTTCCTCTACTCCATGCTGAACCATTAATCTGCCTAATCCCTTTAACCTGCATCCAGACCATTGACTTCCAGAACCTTTCCATCCATGTACCTATCCAAATTTCTCTTAAATGTTGAAATAAAACTCACATCCACCACCTACTTTGCCAGCTTGCTCCACACTCTCACTGTCCTCTGAGTGAAGATATTCCCCTCATGAGCCCCTTAAATATTTCACCTTTCACCCTTAACACATGCCCTTTAATTCTAGTCTCACCCAACCTCAGTGGAAGAAGCCTTTACTCTATTTATACCCCTCATAATTTTGTACACCTCTATCAAATCTCACCTCAAACTTACACATTCCAGTTTAAGATGGTGCTACTGAAGTTGTGTGACAGCTTACTGGGAGAATGAAAGGCAAGAGATTTGACTAACATACATTACTTATAACATCTTTTCTGAAGCAAATTGGGGTGAACTATCACCACAGACAGTGAGGAGACAGGCGGATGCGAGGCTGGTTCGGGGGGGTGAGCCACACTGGGCGTTGTGAGGTGCGACGTGTTTGAGCTGGAATCGCAGACAGAGTTGGTATCACTGCCAGAGATGGAGCAAGCAATTTGGACAGGGGTCAACGTGGAAGAGTTTCCATGCCTGTCCACCTAACACGGGTGTGAGGTTGACTCGCTCCAAGTGCTGAGCTGATTTGATGAGATTGAGAACCCAGGTGTGTCGTGCTGCTGGGATCCCGGTCCTAGAGCTGGGCACTACCCAGTGCTTGGACAATTTACCACTTCCTTTATTTTGTTTTGAAAGCCACCTCACACTTTGTCCATTGCCATTTCTTCCCGATCTCTACTAATGAGTTCAAGGGATGGAGTACACTATCTGGGTTGGCAGGAACCTGTTATAGTAGTTGAAAAATGCTATAAAGGACCACGATTGTGACACATTCTTTGACCTTGGAGCATCCAACACTGCTTGAATTTTCTCAGTACACTTGTGAAAACATTCTGCAGCGATGATGTGATCACAGTAAGTGAAGGCTTGGTTTAAAAAATTCACAACTGTTGTGCCGTGCTCTGAGCACATAATCTTGCCATCTTTTTAACATTGTCTTGAGATTTTGGAGATGTTCCTTTCATCCTTACCAGTAACAATGATGTCATCCAGGTAACACGGAATGCCTGGGCAGCATTGCAGCCCCTGGTCCATAGCTTTCTGCCAGTGTGCAGGTGCAGAAGCTACTTGTAAAGTAAGCTTATTATAGTGTTAAAGGGCTTTGTATCTTCTATCTCCATCTGTAGTTTGGCCTCAGCTAAGTCCACTTTGCTGAAGTGTATGCCTCCAGAAAGATTTGCAAAGATATCCTCTATCCTAGGCTGAGGGAACTGATCTACCTTCAAAACAGTCCTGATGGTGACTTTAAAATCACCATAGATCCTGACAGACCCAATCTTCTTGGCTACTGAGACCATTGGTGCTGCCCATAAGCTTCACTCAACTGTGGAAAGAATTTTCTCAGCCTCCATGCAATCTAGCTAACTGGCTACAAAATTATAGATCGTATAAGGAACCAGACAGGCCTTGTAGAACTTGGGTATAGCATTTTCATTTAACACTTCCTTAACCATGACATGTTTGAGTATTCCAATGGCATCCTTGAACATTTCTGTGGCATCATCCACTACTTTTCTTAATTCACTTTTATTTGACTCTATTGTGGAGGATGTAGTGTATAAATGATGGGTGGATCTCCAAACAAGTTGTAATTGTTTCAGTCAATCACATCTCCACAATATTGGCCCTCTTGTTTTACCACATGCAAGCCCAATGTGGCTTGTTGGTTGTATTTCTCTGTTACAAATGTCATTCCACAGAATTTATCTTTTCTCCAGTATGGGTTCTTTGTTGGCTATCTGCAGGCTTCAGTTCAATGTCTTTGAAATGCTGTTCAAACTCATACTGTGGAATGACTGAAACAACCGAGCCAGTGTCCCTTTCCATTTTAAGTAATTTGCCATTCATTTCTGCTGTAAGCCACATTGCTTGTCTATTGTTAGTTTTCACATTATAAATCTTAAGGCTATCCAGTCCTGTATCACTCTCATCATCATCAGGTTTTTCATCAACAGCATGCAGATTCGTGCTCTTTTTGAAACTGCAACTTGACTTTTTATCTTTTTCTCTTCTCTGTCCAACATGCTCTTTGTATTTGTCCAAATGTTTTGCATTTATTTGTAAGTTTTGCCTTTAAATTTCCATTGGTCTGGTGTATGTAAGTCCCTGCCACAATGGTAACACAATTTGTTAGGCCAGGCAGGTTTCTGTTTAGACATTGCAATTTTGTTCACGCTCACTTTCATTCCTGACTGCAACTCAATTGAGTCTCTGGCTACTATTTCCATTGATACATTGATTACAACTTCTCTTTTAAAGGTGAGTAGTGCTTCAGTTAGGAGCTGTTTCCAAATGCTTTCTTGTAAGATTACACAAAGCATAAAACTAATTGAAAGAAAAACCCAGAGATGGGATAACTCATACAATTCTTAGTTTTACTCTTAGCAAGATGTGCTGTACAACATGGTGGCATGATGATGTATTGCATTCACATACTTTTTCCATATAACTCATAATGAATAATTTAAATGAACAGGAATGCTCAAACAATATATTTACAATATTACTCAAATATTACTGAAATATTAAATGCACAACAGATCCCTTTGGCACATCAAAAGTCACAGTCTCCAGTTGGAGAGGCAACCATCTACTATCACTCTCTGGCTTCTCCTGCAAGGCCAATGTCTAATCCAATTTACTACCTTATCTTGAATGTCAAGCGACTGAACCTTCCTGACCAAACTCCCATGTGGAACTTGGTCAAAGGCCTTGCTAATGTCCATGTAGTCAGCATCCACTGTCTTGCCTTCATCAACTTCCCTGGTAACTTCCTTGAAAAACTCTGTAAGGTTGGTTAGACACGACCTACCACAGACAAAGCTATGTCGACTATCCTTAATCAATCCCTGCCTGTACATTTGGTCCCTTAGGATACCTTCTAATAACTGTCCCACTACTGATGTCATGCTCACTGGCTGAAAATTTCATCTTGGAGCCTTTTTTGTACAACAGAACAACATTAACTATCCTCTAATCCACCATCACCGCACCTGTGGCTAAGGAAGTTTTAAATATCTCTGCTCGGGCCCCAGCAATTTCTGCACTATCCTCCCACAGGGTCAAAGGGAACACCTTATCAGGCCCTGGGGATAAATCCACCCTAATCTGTCTCAAGATAACAAGCACCTCCTCCTCTGTAATTTGTATACAGTCCATGACTGCACTGCAGTTCTGCCTCACTTCTATGGACTCTGTATCCCTCTCCCAGGTAAGTTCTGATGCAAACAGTCGATTTAGGATCTCCCCCATCTCTTTCAGCTCCACACATTGATTACAACTCTGATCTTCCAGAGTTTTGTCTCTTGCTTTTCTTTTTTCTTAATACATCTGTCACAGCTCTTAGGATTCTCCTTTTCCTCGTCTGCTAGAGCAACCTTACACCTTGTTTTAGCCCACCTGATTTCATTCTGAAGTATTTTCTTGCATTTCTTATACTCCTCAAGTACCTCATTTGGCTCTGTGCATGGTAGGTCATGTCTAACCAACCTTACAGAGTTTTTACAAGGAAGTTACCTACTTGTCTGTACCTGCAATGTACCTCCTTTTTCAAGTCATGTTGTTTATTGTCATTTAACTATATACATGTATACTGTCAAATGTGATAACAGGCACTCAATATCTGTTGAAGGCCGAGGTTCACTAAATCTGTTATCCTTATCTTTTATTCTGACAGGAACATACAAACTCTATACTCTCAAAATTTCACTTTTGAAAGCCTCCCAACTACCAAATATAACTTTGCCTGAAAACAACCTGTCCCAATCCACACTTGCCAGATGCTTTCTGATACTAATATTAGTATTAGTGTACTTGCAAAATAAAAAGAGAGAAACGCTGAAAGTACTTGTCTGTGTACTGAAAGAACCGGAGTTAATGTCAGTGACCTTTCTGTGAGGAGAAACAAAGTTTAGACTTTAGGCCAATGATCCTAATCCAACATACTTAATATGGGCTCAAAGTAAAACACCTTAATTTACCGCCTAGGCACATTACAGTCTTAAAGACTTAACAATTAATTCCACAATTTTAGATAATCAGCAGCTCCTGCTTGTTAAGTTTTTAAAATCAATAAGATGAAAATTAGGAGTGGACTCTAGAAGATGCGCAGAGTAGTCTGCTGGTTTGGAACCCGGGCAACGTTATTTAAAGAGGCAGAGAGTGAGAGACGGATGAGCTATCAGGCAGTAACCAATTTTAGAATGCTGGTACATGACTTCCAATTTATCCAAGTCAAACAAGATGAAAGCTTCTTCTGTTACTGCCATTGAAAGTCACAACTGACAGAATCTGAGGTATTCTCCATCTGTTATACACTGGACATAACTCACAAACCTGACTTTCAAGAAACTTTCTTGAGAAGAGCTGATCTCACTAAGAATAAGCTCATCTTGGCTGGTATCATTTCCACCAATGACAAATGGATCAGAGTCTGTCATTGTTTTGAAAAGGAAAATTGCTTCAAAAGTTGGTCAAACATTGTTGATGGCTTTTCGGGAAATAAGCGCTCCTGAAGAGTAAGTAAGTTGATCTTTTTATTCAACCAGTGGTTCATCATTAAGGCTTGAAACACATTATGGATAGACAGCTGCCATCAGCATTAATCTGCTTGGTGCTGTAAATGACACTGCACGTCTGAAGAAGTGACAAACACGCTCAAAGATTTACGATACCAGTCTGAATAAAAAGCAATTCCTACTATTTTGAAGTTTCACTCCATTTTTTTTGTGAATTTATTTTCTTATTCCTTTGGTATTATGGAGAACATTTAGTTGTTCTCTCTATTGCTGTAGTGGAATGATCTGCTTAGTGATGATTTGCTGAAGCCATTACCATACCAGCTCTTTGTCCCACATGCACTACCAAGAAATGAAAATATATTCATGGTTGTATAACCTCTTTCAAGATATTCTGAACTAGCCTACAGTCTAGGCCCCCAAAGGGCCTATTTCTGTGCTACAATGTTCTATGACATAGAGAATCTACTGCCAGTATGAAGCTACTCTCAATCTGGAGGAGCACATTCCATTTGTGTAGTGCCCAATCCATTGGCATGAACATCAATTTCTCTAGCAGTATATTGGAACAGAGGGACCTTGGGGTTGATAGGTATTGCAAAGGAATAAAGGGAATTACAGAGGCATGAGAGAGGAGCTTGCCCAGGTGGATTGGAAGAGGATACTGGCAGGGATGACAGAAGACCAGAGACAGCTAAAGTTTCTGGGAATAGTTCACAAGGTGCAGGATAGATATGGCTCACAGAAGAAGAGGTTCTCAAATAGCAGGAGTGGGCAATCAAGGCTGACAAGGGAAGTTAAGGACTGCATTAAAGCTAAGGAAAGAGCATATGAGGTAGCAAAAATGAGTGTGAAGTTGGATGATTGGAAAGCTATTAAAATCCAATGAAAGGCAACTAAAAAGCTACAAGAAGGGAAAAGATGAAATACAAGGGCAAACTAGCCAATAATATGAAGCAAGATACTGAAAGTTTTTTCAGTGATATAAAGAGTAAAAGGGAGGTGAGAGTTGATATTGAACCATTGGAAAATGATGCTGGTGAGGTAGTAATGGGGGACAAAGAAAGTGTAGATGATCTTAATGGGTACTTTGTATCAGTCTTCACTGTCGAAGACACTAGCAGTGTGTCAGAGGTCCATGAGAGTCAGGGAGCTGGAATGAGTGCCATTGCTGCTACAAAAGAAAAATGCTAGGCAAACTCAAAGGTCTTAAGATGGATAAGTCACCTGGACCAGATGGACTACATCCCAGAGTCCTGAGAGAGGTTGCTGAAGAGATAACAGATGCATTGGTTATGATCTTTCAAGAATCACCTGATTCTGGCATTGCCCCAGGGACTGGAAGATTGTAAATATCTCTCCACTATTTAAGAAGGGAGGAAGGCAAAAGATAGGTAATTATAGGCCAGTTAGGCTGCTTAGCAAGATAAAATTCTATGGTGTTACGGGTAAGATACTGGCATGTATAGAGGAATGGCTAACAGGCAAGAGGCAGTGAGTGGGAATATGGGGGCCTTTTCTGGTTGGCTGCCAGTGACTAATGGTGTTCCTCAGGGGTCAGTATTGGGACTGCTACTTTTCACATTGTTTGTCAATGATTTGGATAATGGAATTGATGGCTTTGTGGCAGTGTGCGGATGATACGAAGATAGGTGGAAGGGTAGGTAATGCTGAGGAAGCAATGCAATTGCAGTAGGAAGAAATACAAATTGGAAGAATGGGAAAAAAAGTGGCAGATGAAACACAGTGTTGGGAAATGAATTATAATACATTTTGGTAAAAGGAACAACAGTGTGGACTTCTATCTAAATGGGGAGAAGGTTCGCATATCAGAAGTGCAGAGGGACTTAGGAGTCCTTGAGCAAGACACCCAGATAGTTAAATTATAGGTTGAGTCTGTGGTAAAGATGGTAAATGCAATGTTGGCACTTATTTCAAGGGAAATAGAATACAAAAGCTGGGAGATAATGCTGAGGTTTTATAAGATATTAGTCAGGCTGCACTTGGAGTATTGTCAACAGTTTTGGGCCCCATATCTCAGAAAGGGTGTGTTGTCATTGGAGAGAGTTCAAAGGAGGTTCACAAAGATGATAGGAATGAAGGGGTTAACATATGAGGAGCATTTGGAACTTTGGGCCTGTACTCACTGGAATTTAGAAGAATGTCAGGGGTGGGGGGCAAAATCATTGAAACCTACTGAATATTGAAATGACTAGATAGGGTGGATGGGGAGAGGATGTTTCCTATGGTGGGGGTATCCAGAACAGGAGAGCACAGCCTCAAAGCTAAGGGGTTACCTTTTAGAACAGAGGTAAGGAGGATTTTTTTTTAGTCAAAGTGCAGTGAATCTGTGGTGGAGGTCAAGACTGTGGGTATATTTAAGATGGAAATTGACAGAAGGCCATGGAAGAAAGAAAAAGTAGGGAGAAGCTCCAGAGGGGGTGATGGGCAGGCAAGAAGATAACGTGAGAGAAGGAAAACAGGATGGAACTGGTGAAGTCGGGGTGGAGGGCACTACCAGAAGTTTGAGAAATCGATGTTCATGCCATCAGACTGGAGGCTACCCAAATGGAATATAAAGTGTTGTTCCTCCAAACTAAGTGTGACCACATCATAACAGTGGAGGAGGCCATGGATGAACATATTGGAATGGGAATGGGAAGTGGAATTAAGTTCGGTGGCCACTGGGAGATCCCAGTTGTTCTAGTGGATGGAGCACAGATACTCGATGAAGTGGTCTCCCAATCTACATCAGGTCTCACTGATATACAGGAGGCCACACTGGGAGCACCAAACACAGTAAATGACTCAAACAGACTCACAGGTGAAGTGTTGCCTCATCTGGAAGGACTGTTTGGGGCCATGAATGGTAGTGGGGGAGGAGGTCTAGGGCCAGGTGTAGCACTTGTTCCACTTGCAAAGATAAGTGCTAGGAGGCAGATCAGTGGATGAATGGACAAGGGAGTCGCACAGGGAGTGATCCCTGCAGAAAGCAGAAAGTGGGGTGGGGGGGGAAGGGAAAGATATGTTTGGTAATGGGATCCCATTGGAGGTGGCGAAAGTTTCGGAGAATTATGTGCTGGATGCAGACGCTGGAGAGGTGGTAGATGAGGATGAGAGAAAACCTATCCCTGGTAGGATGGCAGAAGGATGGGTTAAGAGCAGATGTGCGTGAAATGGAAGAAATGTGGTTGAGCGCAGCATTGATGGTGGAGGAAGGGAAGCCCCTTTCTTCGAAAAAGAAGGACATTTCCTTATTTCTAGAATGAAAAGCTTCATCCTGAGAGCAGATGCGATGGAGATGGAGGAATTGTGAAAAAGAGGATGGTATTTTTATAAGTAGCAGGGTGGGGTATAGTCTGAGTAGCTGTGAGAGTCTGTGGGTTTTTACAAAACATTGGTGGATAAGCTGTCTCTGGAGATAAAGACAGTGAGATCAAGAAAGAGAAGGGAGGTGTTGGAAATGGACCACGTGAATTTGAGGGCAGGGTGGTAGTTGGAGGCAAAGTGGATAAAGTTGATGAATTGAGCACGGGGGCAGAAAGCAGCACTAATGCAATCAGCAGTCATCAGTGCAGCGTAGGAATAGTGCGGGATGGTCAGCAATGTAGGCTTGGAACATAGACTTGTTCTACATAGCTGACAAACAGGCGGGCATAGGTGGGACCCATGCAATTGCTCATGGCTACCCTTTTGTTTGAAGGAAGTGGGAGGAGCCAAAGGAGAAATTATTTAGAGTGAGGACAAGTTCCGCTAGGCAGAGGAGCATGTGGTGGAGGGGAACTGGTTAGGTCTGGTGTCCAGAAGAAAATGGAGAGCTTTGAGGCCTTGCTGGTGGGGGATGGAGGTGTTAAGGGACTGGACATCCATAGTAAAAACAAGATGATGTGGTCCAGGGAACTTGAGATCCTTGTAAAGATCAAGAGCCTGTGAGGTGTCACGGACGAAGGTTTGAAGGGACTGAAATATTCATGTGGAGATGGGTCAAGGCTTCTCTACTGCACGCTCAGAAACAATATGACTAGTAGGCTGATTGATCTAAATGCCAGCCAGACTTTCTCTCATGGCTTGAGAGCCCTAATCTGTCAGCAAAGTCTGGCTGGCATTTAGAGAACATTGTATTCTGCATTCTGCTATTACTTTTCCCTTGTACTACTTCAAAGTACTGAGGTCATGAAATGATCTGTATGAATGGCGTGCGACACAAAGCTTTTCACTGTAACTTGGTATTGTCAAGGATGTACCAACACGATGATGGCAGGTGCAAAGTATAAGAAAGCTTGTGGATAGCCTTCTGCTCTATGAATGGTCCCGTATAGTGTGAGGCCAACTTGCAGCTCTCACCCTTCAAAGGAAGGTCTCTAAATGCCAGCCAGACTTCCTTGGCTTCAGCGGCCTTGCAATGTGGGTGAGGGTGAAATTAAACTATATGAAGAAGAGAGCCCAACAAACTTGACGGGAGTTGAGTCTCTTGGCATCCTGAATGTAGGAGAGGTTCTTGTGATCTGCCCATACCAAAAAGGGGCTTCTGCCCCCTCCAGCCAGTGTAACCATGCTTCCAGGGCCTCCTTGACAGCCATTTATTGGTTCCTGACATCATAGTTACACTGTACAGGAGTCAAGCGACAGAAAAGCCGATTAACCACAGCAGAGCACTGGGAGAGGGTGCAGCTCCAATGCTGACATCTGATGCATCTATCTCGACAATAGGTGGACAGGATGCCTCTAGGCCCTACCCCCTCCCCTATCTCTATTACTAGGCTTTGGCCCTCTCTTCCCCCCCCATTCCTGATGAAGGGTCTCGGTCTCGGCCCGAAACGTTGGCTACTCTTTTCTCACGGATGCTGCCTGACCTGCTGAGTTCTTCCAGCGTCGTGTACGTATTCTTTGATCCACAGTATCTGAAGTTGTATTTTTGTATTCAAATAGCTAGATTTATCAGGTCATCCAGGCTGTTCTGCTCGTCAGGCACTGCAAACTCATGCTGGGCTCTTGTGCTCAGCCACTGCTGCAAGGCAATGATGAGGGATCTCTTGTTCCACCCTATCTCAATTACAACTGTGCGGAAATTTACTGAGTAGTCCCTCATTGTCCCTTTCCCTTGGCGCAGGCCCAGGAGATGGTGGGCAGCCTCCTAACCCATACTGGAAGATCAACAACTCTCTTGCACTCAACTACAAATTGCTGGAAAGACTGGGCTGTGGGGGTTCCTTGTTCCAGTAGAGTGTTGAACACACTAAGTGGGGGTCCTTCTAAGCGATTCGCCAGTTTGCATGCATCATCACTGAGCTGACCTGGCTGGGCTTGGAAAGTCAGCTCACATTGTGTAATAAAATTCCTGCAGATGTTGGGGTCACCAGAGTATCTGTCAGGTGGAGGAATACTTGGTTATAGTCCAGATGCTGTCATAGGAGTCGGGGCGTTAGTGATGAAGTCTTACTGACAAGGATGTGGGCTATGGCCCAAGTGCAGAGAGAGAGACACTGAAGTGGATGAACAGTTCACTGAGTACCTACAGGAACTGTGCAGAATTAAAGAGAAAACAATAAACAATAACAATAGACCGACAGGGCCGTTAACTAAAACTGTCAAACTGAAATCAAATGCCAAAACTGTGACTCAGAAGTATTAATACTTAATACTAAATAATTACCACTCCTTTACCATGGCAATATAAACAGTAGTCTTCTTTCCCAGAACAAGGGCAAAGGTAAGCAGGGAGTGTCGATATTGTTGTGCTTTTGGCCAAGACTTCACAAGACTGAATTGCGAGGAAGGGAGTTCAATACAGCCATTATGTTCAACTCAAGAGCATGACTAACAACCTCATTCTGCAGCCCGCTTGCAGGAGTGCCCAGACCCTGTGGTAGAGTCCTTTGTTATGACAGGTACATATGACTAAAATAAACCATTTTACCCATTTACCAACTTAGAACTAATGAAACATCCTATCATCCTTATTTGCACCATTCAATCAAGTAACTACAAAGGAAGAATGCCAGCATTGTGTAGCATTTACTCCTGAATTAGTCAAGCACACTCTTGTGGCTGCCTCCTATCTGAAGTAAATGCTGATTCAGTGAAATGGACTTTCACCCATAACAGAAGCTAAGCAGATGTGCACAGGTGGAGGACGTTCAGAGACTGTTCCTGGAGCAACCAACAAGTTACTATTTATTATTTGTAACTGGCCTGAACAGACTGGTGTGGAGTGATCTTCTGGCTTTCAGTGCGTTTCCCACTGAGTTTTGCTGTGATATACATCAGGGAGAAGGCCATTTGCATTGAAATTGCCTCTGCCACCAGTTACCTTATGCTGCAAATGAGAATCCATTAAATAAATAGACCATTTTCCCTGATGATATCCACAGCAATTTCTCTCAATGCCTTGATTCATTTGCATCCATAAAAGTTGTAATTTTTAGATATTATGACTTTCATAAAATGGCATCACTTCCTTAATTCATCAGATGGGCATCATGAGGAATGTTACATCTGCAGAATTACTCCCTGGGAACCCATATGGAGCCTGATACTTTTCATAACTCTGAGTGGCAGGAATAAACCCTCAGTATTGATTGTACCTGCAGGATAAGAATTAAATAGTTGCTTTAACATGCTGTCCCTCACTACCCTAGCACTTCTGAATCCTCTTTATATCCAATTAAATACTCTTTGAACGTAGTCACTCTTGTAACACACTGAATGCTGCCTCCAAGTATTGTACAGTAAACTCCAAAAGACAATCACGTTTATCACTGCTGAGGCTTAAGTATTGGCCAGTGTATCAGTGCTTCATTCCTTGTTCTTTTTCATCATAGTGTCACCTGGAAAAGTGGAGAGTGGGGTTAATTTTTAATTATTAATCTGCAAATATTTTAATATTTAAGTCAGAAGTGAGTGCATCTGACAGTGCAGAACTTACTCAGTCGTGTACGAATTCATGGTGTCATAGAATCAGAGAGCACCACAGCGCAGAAACATACCACTTAGTCCATCTATTCTGTATCTAACTGTTATTCTGCCTCGTTCCATTGATCATACCCCTCCTATGCATGTACTTATCCAATCTTCTCGTAAATGTTGCAATTGAACACACATCCACTACTTCCGCTCACAGCTCATTCCACACTCTCACCACCCTCCAAGTGAAGAAGTTCCCTTACAGGTATCCCTTAAATATTTCACCTTTCATCTTTAGCCTATGAATGCTCTGTCTAATCTCACCTAATCTCTGTAGAAAAAGCCTGCTTATATTTACCCCTCATAAATTTTTTTTATATTTTTATCAAATCTTCCCTCATTCTTGTACGCTCATGGGAATAAAGTTCTAACCCATTCAACCTTTCGTTTTAATTCATGTTAAGTCCAGGCAACATCCTTGTAAATTTTCTCTGCATTCTTTCAATCTTATTAATATCTTTCCTGTGGGTCGGTGATGAGAACTGCACACAATTTTGTCCTCACCAATGTCTTATACAACTTCAACATAACCAGTACTCCATACTCTGGTTTATGAAGGCTAATGTGTCAAAAGCTCTCTTTATGACCTTATCTACCTGTGACATCATTTTCAAGGAATTATAGATTTGTACACCCAGATCCCTTTGTTCAACAGCTTGGAAGGATACTGCATGGAAATAGGCTTATTGAGTCTGTGTTGACTCTCAAACATTCATTGACATTAATTCTACACTAATCCCATTTTATTCTCCACATGTTCCTATCAACTGCTTAAAGAAACCAATGTCTATCTACAAGGATCCCCACAATCCAGGCCATGTCATCTTATTGCTGCAGTCATTGAGCAGAATGTTACATGAGCCTGAGGTCCCACACCACCAGGTTCAAGAACAACTACTTCCCTTCAACCAGCTGGCCCATCCCCAATCATTTCCTCACTTTAGCAAAATTATGACCACCTTGGCCACTTTGCACAAAATTGGACTTTGTCATTTGTTATAAATGTGTTCTTTCTTGTAAAGGTTGTGCATCATTTATATCTAATTTATGTTTTTTCTTGTGAATGTGTTTCCAGTGCTACAGTATGTGCCTGCGATGCTGTTGCAGGATTTTCATTGCACCTGTGCATACATGTACTCGTGCATATGATAATAAACTCAACACTGACTTTGACTTTTGACCTTGAACTTTCTCACAGATTCTACCACTCACCTACTTACCACGGGCAATATACTGCAACGAATTAACTCACCAGTCTGTATATTTCTGAGGTGGGGGAGGGTACTTGGGTTTCTGGAGGGAAAAAGGACATGCAAGATCTAAACAGACAGCACCAGAGGTCTGAATCAAACCTGCGTCATTGGATGGGAAGCAGTGGCTCTTACTGCTCTGACATCAGTGTCACCGAGTGTCAGCCTATACTTTGTGTTCACTTCGGCGGAGCAGAATTTAAACCAAATATATAACACAAGGTTGCATTTATGTCATGCCATTAACATTTTAAAACATGCCTAACTACTTCAAGCTTCTGTCGCAGAACAAACTGTGCAGCATCTGGCACTTGTATGTTGGAGACAGAAGAGACTGCAGATGCTGGAATCTGGAGCAACACGCAATCTGCTGAGGAGTGCCTGAGTCGAGCATTGTCTGTGTGAGGAAAGGAATTGTCTACTGTGCATGTTGAAATCATACATCAAGAGTGAGAGTGGAGGGGAGGGGGGCAGGTGGTCTGAATAAAGAGGGGAAGGGGAGGATGAAGAGGGAGGCAGTGTATATTATTGAAGGGGTTACATCACATATTCCATTGGGCTAGTCTCCAACCTGACGGCATGAGCATTGATTTTTCTCATATCCAATAACTACTCCCCTCAGTTCATCCCACCACCTTTCTCCAGGTTGCCCTCCTCCTTACTTACTCCATGGTCATCTGTTCTCTTCCATCAGATTCAATTTTCACCCGCTCTTTATCTCTTTCACCTTTCACCTCCAACTTCTCACATAATTTCCTTTCATCCCCACCCACCCATCTTCTGCCTCATCTGCTCTCACCTATCACCTGCCAAACAGTACTCTCTCCCTCCCCTATCTTCTTATTCTGGCTTCTGGCCCTTCTTTTCCATTCCTGATGAAGGGTCTTAGCCTGGAACTTTGACTGCTTACTTCTTTCCATAAATGCAGCCTGACATGAAGACTTCCTTGAGCATGTTCGTGTTCTTCGCCCGTGGGCTGGTGAACCTTTGGAGTTCTCAGTCCAGAAAACCTCTTCTGGTCCCTCCATCCTATTGCAGTGGTGTGTATGATAAACTGAATTTGAAACTGAGTCTGAGTCCTTGAGTGTGATCAACAAAGGCATCAGCAGATCTTTGGAGGAAATCAAGAGATAAGGTGTGCAACTTATTGTGTGCATTTGTGGTGGTTCCATTACTGGAAGGAAGTGGAGGCTTTAGTAAAGGTGCAGAAGAGGTTTACTAGGATGCTGCCCAGATTAGAGAGTATGAGCTAAAAGGAAAGGCTCAACAAACTTTGGATGTTTTCTCTGAAGCATCAGAGGCTGAAGGGAGATCTAGTAGAAGTTTGTAAGATTTGCGAATCATTTTCCCAAAGTAAAAATGCCAGATGCTAGAGGTCATGCATTTAAGGTGAGAAGTTGACTTTGGCCTGTTTTATCATGTGCCTCCAAGTACCCCAGAACCTTGTCCTTAATAATAGACTCCAACATCTTTCCAGCCACTTAAGTCAGGCTAATTGGCCTATAATTTCCTTTCTTCTGCCTTCCTCCCTGCTTGAAGAGTGGAGTGGCATTTGCAATTTTCCAGTCCTCCAGAACCATTCCAGGATCTAGTGATTCTTGAAAGATCATTTCTAATGAGTCCACAATCTCTTCAGCTACCTCTTTCAGAACCGTGGGGTGTAGGCCATCTGGTCCAGGTGACTTTTCTACCTTTAGGCTTTTCAGCTTTTCAAGCACCTTATCCTTATTAAAAGCAACAGCACTCACTTCTGTTCCTGACACTCTCTTATTTCTAGCATTCTGCTGGTATCTGCCACAGTTGTGTATTCATCACCCTTTTTGATTTTGTTCCCCGTTACACTTTATCTCATCCTACTCACTGTAATTTTGCCCTATCATCTGTCTGCCCTTCCTCACAGTCTCAGTAAACACTGCATCTGGTTGTATACTAATTGCTGCATTCTCAGCTTTATCACTCTGGTTCCCATCCCCCTGCCAAATTAATTTAAACCCTCCCCAACCGCTCCAGCAAGCCTGCCCACAAGGATATTTGTTCCCCTTGGGTTCAGGTGTAACCCATCCCTTTTGTACAGGTCACACATTCCTGAGAAGAGATCCCGCTGATTCAGAAACCTGAAACCCTGTCGGTTGCACCACTTTCTCAGCCAAGCATTCATCTGCCAAGTCATCCTGTTCTTACCCTCACTGGCACATGGCACAGGCAGAAATCCAGAGATTACTACCCTGGAAGTCCTGCTTTTCAGCTTTCTTCTTAACACCCTATGTTCTCTCTTCAGGACCTCCACTCTTTTCCTACCTCTGTCATTAGTATCAATATGTACCACAATTTCCAGCTGTTCACCCTCCCCCTTTAGAATGCCATGGACCCAGTCTGAGACATCCCTGATCCTGGCACCCGGGAGGCGACATACCATCCAGGTGTCTCTTTCACATCCAGAGAACCTGCTTTCTGCTCCTCTAATTACGGAATCCCCTATCACGACAGCACTCTTCTTCTCTCTCCTTCCCTTCTGAGCCACAGCACCAGACTCAGTGCCAGAAACCTGGTCACTGTGGCTTCCCCTGGTAGGTTGTTCCACAGCCCCCCCCCCCACCCCCACACCCAACAGTATCCAAAGCAGTATATTTATTTTTGATGCTGTTAAATAGACTTTTGAATATGCAGGGAATGGAGGGATATAGATCATGCACATGCAGAAGAGAGCTGGTTTAACTTGCATCATGTTCAACGCAACATTGTAGGCCAAAGGGCCTGTTTCTGTGCTACACTGTTCTATGTTCGATGGTGCTAGTTCAGGAAATGATGCTGAGGGCAAAGATCAGCCATGATCTTATTGAACGGCAAGCCAGGCATGAAGCATTGCATAACCTACTCATTCTTCCGTCTCTAATGTTCTTGCAGACTGTTAACCTGTTTTACAGATTACTCTTGGGGAATTAATGTTGGTCAGCACACCAGCGAGTACTCCCGCTGTTCCTTGATTTGATACCGCAGGATCATTTGCAGTCATCTGAATAAACAGACAGGGTCTCAAGTTAACATGTGACCCAAAGGATATTGCAACATCCCTTGGCACTCTGCTGTCCAAACCACTGTGCATAGACCTCTGCTGTGGGCCTTAACCCATTGCCTTCTGAGTCAAAAACAATTCTGTAGCACCCACCTTCTGCCCAGTCCTTGCTCTGAAAAGTATGCACCCAGTGAAAATAAAAGACAATTTCCCCCTCAATGACACAAATCAAAATTTCAGACTTTTTTCAAGGCTGCATGATTTTTTCTCTCCACTCTTAATCAAAGGCTGAATGTTAATTTCTTGTGTTCCCATGGAGCAGATGTTCGCCATGATAGAATTAACTCTCTGCCCAGTGGGAGGGTGATGGCAGACTTCATTAATGGGATGACAGCAGCAGGAGCTGCTAATGAATAGGGCATCCCAAGATTCCACATATGGAATTTTTCTTCGTGGGAATATTAGTCATCCCATAGATCTGCTCTAATTCATCATCAGCACAGCAACGTTCGGCTTCTCAAAGTCGTAGTTGATCTTTGCTCCTCATTTCAATGTTGTATTAGAAATATTTCACACGACCGTTTGTTGGAGAATGCAGAACAGTCATCGATAGTTGAAGAAACAAAGGTCAGTGATGAACCTGGTTAGTATTAAATGTGGACGCACTGGGGTAGAAATTAGTCATTAGTCACCAGTGCTAAATGAGTGTCGTTTGGCAGTTTAAGCAACCCTCCTGACATTTGGTTATACTGACTTCAAATGCTTCTACTATAGTGTCTTGACATGTCATTCCCCACTGTTTAAATGGAAATGTGAAAATTATTTTAAATATTCTCAGTGAAAAGAGTAAAATAACATATTTTAAATATATTCAGGCATCTACATAGATAGGCATGACCACCGAACAATAACTAACACACACACACACACACACACACACACACACACACACACACACACACACACACACACACACACACACACACACACACACACACACACACACACACACACACACAAATGTATACAATCTGAATTATTATCACTGACAAATGACGTGAAACTGGTTGTTTTGTACCAGCAGTACAGTACAAAGCATGAAAATCTATCAATTGCAAACATCAATGCAAAACAATTGCACACACACGCACACACATGCACATCACACAAACCTATTGACACACAGATACACGCTAACAAGGACACACAAATGCTCTCTCCCATACACAAATAAAAATGCAAAATACCACTTAAACACACACACACACACACACACACACACACACACACACACAAACTCTCTCTCAGGCACACATGCACAAACACACGCACTCACATACACAAACATAAAAAAACCATTTCACACAGACATACACATGTGGGCACACATATACACACGCATAGACCTCAGAGGTTATTGTGCTCAATTCCATTCCAGAGACTTAGACACCAGAATCTAGACTATCAGGCTAAGCACTGATGGAGTTCTACACTGTCAGAAGAGCAGCTTGCTGGATAAGACATTAAAATAAAACTCTACTCTGATTGATATTGCATTTCCTTGAAGAAGAGCGGAGGAGTTAACTGTTAACACAGCATCCAATGACACAAAAGCAAAATATTTGGTCATAATCTCTTTGCAGATTACAGGAATTTTCAGTGTGCAAACTGGCTACTTTCCATTAATGTATTTAATTGCTTTAAAGAAATTTAAGAAGCCTTGAGTTTACAAAACTGTGTTATATAAATGCTGATTTTTTTTTTAATGGAGCATAGCCAGGCCACCCAAGTTGACATCACAACCAAGAGAGTGCACCACTGCCTCTGCTGAAGAAATTTGACATGTTTTCTTTGTTTCTCTCTAATTTTTATAGATGTGTCATAGAAAGCATCTTATCTGGATGCACCATGGCTTGGTAAGGCAGCTACTTTGCCCAGGACCGCAAGAAACAGCGGCGACTGTGGACACAGCTCATCACATCACAAAAACTAATTAGCCATCCACGGACTCAGTCTGCATTTCTTTCTGCCTCGATAAAGCAGCAAACAATCATAGACTTCTCTAACCCTGGACATTCCTTCTTCTCACCCCTTCCACTGGGCATAAAATGCAAAGCCTGAAAGCATGTACCACCTGGCTCAAGCACAGCTTCTATAAGACTACTGAACGGGCCTCTCGTATGACATAATAGTCCTTTGACCTCACAGGAGGATTCTGTCAATGCTTTATCCTTTCTCAACTTTGATGTACTGGTGCGCTGAAATGATCTGTATGGATGGCATGCAAAACAAAGTTTGTCACTATACTTTGGTACACATGACACTAATAAACCAATTTGCCAACTTAGTTTGATACACCCTGTGAAGCATTTCAGATTTTTTTTGCAATATTAAAGGTGTATAGAACTCCAATTGTTGTTAAGTTTTGTTGTTGCTATAGAAACACTGATGAAGAAATCTCTATGTTGGCTCTACAATAATATGTAGCTTGCAATTACATAATATCCAGAGAAGACAGAGTGATTAACTCATTTGGCCATATTGTTTTAATATTAATGCTCTGTTATGAATATTGGATGGAAATAGATCCGGAAATCCTTTGTCCCCTACTTCCACATGGAGAATCGCCAGCAGTAACTTCAAAGGCAGGGGAATCATTGCTATTATATAATTATTTCATCAACACACATTATAAATAAAATACCACTAGCTGTACATAATCAAATGCGTTTATTGCTCTGTTGGTAATCATGCAGGAAATGGCTATATCTTTCTGTTGATGATTACTATTGTGAGCAAGATTGTCTACAGTTTATTTTAGGTTATCTTTGCCATCAATCCAAACTTTGCTTCAATGTACAGCAGTACAAATCATGAGTCTTATCTGTCGCCTATTGCTACACAATCCTTCAAAACCTGTTTTTTTTATGAATGCCAGTGTGGCACCCATGTTTACTTTAATCTCTACTGTAAAATTAGATTATCTATCAGCCAGAGGACAGCATTATTTCATTGACTGGTAATTTTAGTTAAATTAAACCCTAACACAGTATTTTGTCAGTCTGACAGAGGATAATTGCTGTTTGGTGGTGTTATCTTATTAGCACTCTCCAGAGCAGATGCATGATGGGGTATTTGCAGAATCATCTATTAACATTCAAACATCCTATTAATATTGTAAGCTAAACTCTCAAAGGTGAAGCTATAATGTCATTGCCTGTAGTTGCTAAGTGGGCATGACACTGGAGCAGCTTGGGACATGATATGTGTATGCAATACCTCATTAATCTGCTCATCTTTCCCACACATATCTTTACTGCCTGCGCCCATTAAACAGGTGCAAGGGGAAACCGAGAAATTCAACAATTATAAATCAATATCTTGAGCAAGAACCTTGGTCACTGAAAGAGGGGAGACGGAGGTCATTTCAATGACTTGAAGTTGCAGGCTACATATCTCCCGACTCACTACCAGACCCGTAGTATCTTGTGTCAGTTCTCTGCAGCTCGTGTTAGCTCTGTGCTCTTTCCATGTGGAGGGGCTGGAGCTTAGGAATTGGGAGGTTTTGTTGCAGTTGTACAGGGTGTTGGTTAGGCTGCACCTGGAATACTGTGCACAGTTTTGATCTCCTTACTTAAAAGAGGATAGAGTTGCATTGGAGAAAATTGATTTCCAAAAGAACCTAACCAGGCTAATTCCTGAGATGAGATTGTTATTTTGTTAAGAGAGCTATAGAGACACAGAACGATACCACATGGAAACAGGCCCACCAGCTTTTCTAACCATGCCAACCGAGAAACCTGACCTACAGTAGCTCATCCCATTTGCCTGCAATTAGCCAATATCTCTCTAAACCTTTCTTATCGATGCACCTGTCCAAATGTCTTTTAAATTAACAAAATCTAGCAAGATCATTTAGGGATGGACAATAAACGCTGGCCTTTCCAGCAGAGTCCACATAACTCTAGATGAACAAAAAGTCATTATTTTCAACTTCAGATTAAAGGCAAGTTAATGGGTATGAAATTGGTCTCAGATGTCTAGTGAGGGAGACTGAAATTAGGGGTATAGTTTCAAGTGAGCAGGCAGCCATTTAAAGCTGAGGTGGATAGAAATTCCTTTCACTGAGGATAGCAAATCGGAAATTCTCTACCCCAGAGTTCTGTGGAGAATGGATTATTATAAGTAGTTAAAATGGAGGTGGCTATTTTTTTTTTGAAAGATCAGGGACTCGAGGGAAATGGGGAATTGGTTCGGTGGGGAGTTGAGGCCTGGGGCAGATCAGTGCGATCATATTGATTCGTGGAGCAGACTTGAAGGGCTGAAGGTTATAATAAATGCATCCATTGTCAGATCCTTCCCCTTTATATTAGTTAAAGTTTAAATGGCATACCTATGTGCAAATTAAACTTAAACTTTATTCTCACTATCCAAACAAACTCACTGTCAAAGTCTGAGATATAGAACACAGCAGCTCCCTCCAAAAGTTATATCCTTGGTTTCCTGACTAAAAGACAGCAATCAGTAAGAATAGGCAGCAACACCTCTACCATGACTATCCTCAACACTAGTGTCCTATGAGGCTGCATCCTCAGCTCCTGACTTTATTCCTTACAGATTCCTTAAACATTACCAACAGCTTTTCCAGCTCCAGCCATGAAGACACTAGGAACAATAAAACACACCAGTACCTCTTCCTCCTCAGAAGGCTATGGAAATTTGGTATGTCCCTGTTGACCCTCACCAAGGTTTATAGGAGCTCTGTTGGAAGCATTCAATCCAAATGCATCACAACTTTCTATGGCAGCTGCTCTGCAAGAAACTGCAAAGAGATTTAGATGAAGTGCAACCCATCATAAAAACACCTTCTCCACCATGGATTCTGTCTACACCTCTCACTACCTGGGAAAAGCGGCCAGCACAATCACAGACCTCTCCCATGCTGGTCATTCACTCTTTTTGACCTTTCATCGAGTAGAAGATACAAAAGCTTGAAAGCATACAACACCATGTTTAAGGACAGCTTCTTCACTACGGCTATAAAACTATTGAATGGACCTCTTGCATGATAAAGATGGACTCTTGGACTCCCAATCTACATTCTTTTGATCTTGCACCTTATTTTCAACCTGCACTGCACTTTCTTTGTAAATGTAACTGTAACTCTAACACTATATTGCCCATTCTGTTATTGCTTTTCCTTATGCTACCTCAAAACTCTTGTGTTTTGAAATGATTTGTCTAGATGGTACGCAAAACAAAGTTTTTAACTGTATCCTGTTACACGTGAGATTAGTAAGCCAATGACCCAAAGTATAAAGTTGAAATATTATGTCAGCTGCCTATACCTGCTATCCATCATTCAAAGCTGACACCGTAAGGAAAATGGACACCATAGGTCAGCAACCTCCACACAATTTAGAATCATAGAGTTAGACAGCATGCAACCACATTCACCCTGACAAGTGACACCCATCCATATTAATCCTATCTTTCCCACCTGGCTCATATTGTTCTATGCCTTGATGAATCAGGTGCTCATCTCACACTTCTTAATGCAACTCTGCTTCTACCAGTCTCTTAAACAGTGCATTCCAGGTCTTCACCACTCTCTGGGTGAAAAAGGTTCCCTTCTGTTCCCCTTGAGAAATATAAGAACATAACAAATAGGAGCAGGAGTGGACTATCTGGCCCATGGAGCCTGCTCTGCCATTCAATAAGATCATGGCTGGTTCGACCATGGACTCATCTCCACCTACCTGCTTTTTCCCCATAACCCTTAATTCTACTACTATGCAAAAATCTATCCAACCTTGTCTTAAATATATTTACTGAGGTAGCTTCTACTGATTCTTTGGGCAGAGAATTCCACAGATTCATCACTCTTTGGGAAAAGCAGTTCCTCCTCATCTCCATCCTAAATTTGATCCCCCGAATCTTGAGGCTATATCCCCTAGTTCTAGTCTTACCTGCATGGAAACAACTTTTCTGCCTCTATCTTATCTATCCCTTTCATAATCTTATATGTTTCTATAAGATATCCTCTCATCTTTCTGAACTCCAGTGAGCACAGTCCCAGGCAATTCAATCTCTCTTCATAGTTGAACTCTCTCATCTCTAGAATGAACCTGGTGAACCTCCCTTATACTACCTCCCAAGCCAGTATATCAGTTGTATAAATCAATCTCCTGATGAAGGCAGCTCAAAGGAGGCTTCACTGCCTCTCCCAATTATGGTGAACTCACTTCTGGTACACTGTCCGTTATACCACCCCCAGCCCATCCAGTTCCATTTATCATCTTCTAGACCCTGGTTTTCCCCATCCTTCTTGCCTCTTTAAATTGGCTGTCATTCCTCTACACACTCATATCCGAGGCAGGATAATGACCTGAAATATTGACTTTTTTTTCCCACAGATTCTGCTTGACCCACAAAGTTCCTCCAGCAGTTTCTTCTTCACTCTGCGGTGTGAATGTTTCTGGCTTGAACTAAAAACAACTTAAACTGGGATTGGAGTCATTTTGGGTAGCAGTGTAAATAGGGTATTGATTTTTGGGTGATTTAGCAGTAATGGATTGTCTGCAACAGAATGAGGGACTGTGCAAGTTTACATTTGAAAAGATAAGTTCGCTGTTTTAATATTTATTAACAAAAGCAGAAAGAGAAGTCACGGCATCACTGGGTTACAGCTGCATACTCCAATGGTTGTATACTTACGTAAAATTGGATTTCTTCAACCTGAGTAAAAGCATAGACATTGCTGACTGTTCAGATTGTGTAAGAAATAGGGATGTAAGAATAGAAGATGAAGGTTTTATTTCAAGGAATAATGACATTATTTCAAAGAAACAAGAAAGTGTTTAACCATCACTCTCCCAAAAGATCAATCAAATCAAAGCTGCAAGGATCTTACAAAAAGTAAAGGTTCTTTGCAATTGAGTAATAAGCTGTCACATTTAAGAAGATTTAACATAGACAATTTGACCTGATGGAATGAGAGAACAGTATATAGATTTGCTATTTGAATTCTTTTCCTGTTTGCACCTAAGTTGATGGAATGAACTGCTTCATGTAAAATCAGTTGACAAAACTACTCGGTATTTCGAGGGGTAAGTGTAAGGATTTTGTTTAATCTCTTTCCTGCTGAGGCATTGAACTTGACTGGTGGTGTAATTTCCCAAAGGACCACGAGGAGACCATTCAGCTCTCTAACTTTTTCTGCTTCATTGACTGTAAATGGAGTTACCTGAGGCTGTGAAAGGTGCTGTAGAAATGGATTTTCTTTTACTGTTTAAGCTTTTTAGGACTTTTACTAAATGTAAAGCTCCTTGTTACTTAGTCTGTCTTCACTTATTTCTTGAAGTGCATGTTAGCTTAACTGTATAGATTCCTTTATATTATTTGACCATCACTGCCAGAGGGTCAGAAATATTGACATAAACAATAAAAAATGATGTATTTGGAAAAACAGCTTCCACAAAAAAGAGTGAGGAATGTCCATCATGAAACATATGCTTTATGAATGTTTTAGAGAAGGTGCAAAATGGGTTTTCTAACATGGTTCCAAGGATAAGTGATTTCAATTTTAAGGTTATCCTTGAGAAGCAGGCATTATTATTCTTGGAACAAAGGATGCCAGAGGATATTTTAGGGATCAGCCAGCAGAGATTTAAAATACTAGACAAAAGATGAAAGGGTGATGTGAGAAAACAATTTCTTTGAGTGTATTTATGATCTCACTGTCTTTATGGGATGGTGGAATGTGAGCATTTGAACAACTGGAACTGAGGTCATAAGGAAATTCTATAATGATTTCAATGAGAATATCTTACAAGGTTTGTAGAAAGAGTTGGAAAAAAAGACTGATGGGGTTGCTTTTTCAGGAGTTGGCATAGGATCAAGCAGCTCAGAGAGTCACACAGGCCCTTTAACTGTACTGGTCCATGCCAACCAAGGTGCCCCATTCAAGTTAACCCCATTTATTAGCATTTGATCCATAATCTGCTAAACCTTTTCAATCCATATACCTGTCTAACTATCTTTAAAAAGTTCCTGTTTTGTGTGCCCTCAATCATTTCCTCTAACAGCTCACTTCAATAGATGCCACCATATGTTAAAAAGGTTGCTTCTCAAGTTCCTATTAAATCTCTTCCCTCTAGCCTTAAACGTATAATAAGAACTTTAGACCATAAGATAAAGAAGTAGAATCAGGCCATTTGGCCCATCGAGTCTGTTCCACCATTTCATCATGGCTGATCCAATATTCTTCTTGGCCCCAATCTCCTGACTTCTCCCCATATCCTTTCATGTCCTATTAATTCAAGCATCTAGCAACCTCTGGCTTAAATATACATAAAGACTTGGCCTCCACAGATGCCTGTGGCAAAGAATTCCACAGATTCACCACTTTATGGTTAAAGAAATTCATCCTCATCTCCATTCTAAAAGTTCTGCTTGGTGGCGCAATAATATCAGCGCTGGACTCCGGAGTGAAGGTTCCCGAGTTCGAATCCAAGTCGGGTTTTTTGTATTTCCTTTCCATTTAGAAAATAGTCAACCTTTTCATTTCTTTTACTGAAGTGTATGACACTATATTCCGTCTGTCAATTTTTCATTATTCTCATAAACTGTCTAAGTCCTTCTGTAGCCTCTCTACTTCCTCAAACTACCTGCCCCTCCCCCATCTTTATATTGTCCGCAAACTTTGAAAGAAAGCCATCAATTCCATCATCCAAATCATTGACATATAACATAAAAAGAATTGGATCCAAAGCAGACCCTTGTTGTACACCACTAGTCACCAGCAGCCGGCCAGAAAAGGCTCCCTTTATTCCCAATGCTTGCCTCCTGCCAAGCAACCACGGCTTTATCCATGTAAGAATATGTCCTGTAACGTCATGGGCTCATAGCTTGTGAAGTAGCCTCATGTGTGGTACCCTGTCAAAGGCCTTCTGAAAATCCAAGTACACATCAACTGATTCTCCTTTGTCAATCCTGCTTTTATTTCTTCAAGGAATTCCAACAGATTTGTCAGGCATGACTTTCCCTTGAAGAAACCATACTGACTACAGCCTATTTTACCATGTGCCTCCAACTACCCTGAGACCTCATCCTTAATAATCGACTCCAATATCTTACCAACCACTGAGGACAGTCTAACTGGCTATAGTTTCCTTTCTCATGCCTCTCTCCCTTCTTGAAGAGTGGAGTGACATTTGCAATTTCCCAGTCTTCTAGAACCCATTCCAGAATCTAATGATTCTTGAAAGATCATTACTAATGCTATCCATGATCTCTTCAGCCACTTCTTTCAGAACTCTGGGTGTATACCATCTGGTCCAGGTGACTTATCTACCTTCAGACCTTTCAGTTTCCCAAGAACCTTCTCTCTAGTTATGGTATCTTCACACACTTCATGACCCCTGACATCTGGAACTAGGGTTTTCCACAGTGAAGAATGATGCAAAATATTATTCAGTTTATTCAGTTATTCAGTTCATCCACCATTTCATGTCCTCCATTACTACCTCTCCAGCATTGTTTTCCAGCAGTCCAATATCCACTCGCACCTCTCTTTTACACTTTATGTATCTGAAGAATACAAAGCTAGCTAACTTTTGTATTCCATGTTTACCTGCTTAATAACTTTTTTAGTTGTTTTTTGTTGGTTTTTAAAAGCTTCCCAGTCCTCTAATTTTCCATTAATTTTTATCCTATCATATGATCTCTCTTTGGCTTTTATGCTGGCTTGGACTTCTATACGATCTAGTTATTGATTTCCCAACCATGGGAAAAAGACGGAGTTCATTCCGGTTATGGTTTGCTTTTGTGCTGTAATAACTTTGTGCTTCTATGATTTGTGTCCAAAGATGATGGAATATGCTTAGTCTAAACAGTCTTGGACTTTATTTCTTGGAGCATAAGGGATTAACTGCTGACTTTATAGAGGGGTATAAAATCATGAGGACATCAGATGGTTGAATGCACGCAGTCTTCTACACAGGAAAGCATCGTTAAAAAAAAGGCGACATCGATTTAAGTGAGAGCAATGAACACAGAACAAGGAACAGTAGAGCACAGTACAGGCTCTTTGGCTCACGATTATGTCTTAACCTTTTACCTACTCCAAGATTAATCTAGCACATCCCTCCAGCATAGACCTTCACTTTCCTTTCATCCATGTGCCTATCAAAGAATCTCTTAAATATCCCTAAAGCCTTTACCTCCACTTCTGGAAGTGCATTCCACTCACTCACCTCTCTTTGTGTAAAAGTCCTACCTCTGACATCTCCCTATACTTTCCTCCAGTCACTTTAAAATTATGCCTTCTTGTATTACCCATTTCCGCCATGGGAAGTAAGTGCTGGCAGTGTACACTATCAACACTTCTTATGAACTTATACACCTCTAGCAACTCATCCTCCATCACTCCAAAGAGAAAAACCCTAACTCACTAGCTCACTTATGAGGTTGCCCTCATAAGACATGCTCTCTGATCCATGCAGCATCCTGGTAAAACTCCGCTGGACCCTTGCTAAATCTTCTAAATCCTTCCTATAATGAGGTGATCAGAGCCAAACATAATTCTTCAAGTGTTGAAAGATTTAAGAGGGATTTGAGAAGCAATTTTATCATGCTGAGGGTAGTGCATACAAGGAATGAGCTGCTAAAGAATGTGGTTGAGGACTGTACAATGATGGCATTTTAGTCATTTTGATATGGATGGGAACTATAGGCCAAAAGTCAGCATGGATGAGTTGGGCCAAAGGGCCTACTTTCATGTTGTATGACTCTATTACTCTATGACTGGTCAGAATTTCCCACATTAGAAGTGTGCTCATGTGCTATTTTGAGAAAACTATACCTCAAGTGGTTGCCTTGTATTTTGAACAGAACATCAATGGGGTGGAATTTCACAAGCAGTCTAGTGTCACCAATACCCATTTACTGGGTTAGAGTAGATTGGATTTATTTGTTAATCACACGTATATCAAAACATCCAGTGAAAAGTGTCTTGAGCTAACAACCAGCACTGTGAAAGGATCTTCTGGGGACATCCTGCAAGTGTCACCACACATTTCAGCACCAACATAACATGCACACAAAGTTCAGCAGAAGAACACACAGCTAACATACAACAATCAACAATAGCAAAACAAACCCCTTTCCCACCTCTCCTCCCCAACCACACACACAAGTTGGCCTCCAACCCCAGGACAAGCTGCCTCTAGGCCTCCAATGTCCAGACCGTGGACCCAGACTCACAGACATCAGGCCTCCAACATCTGTACTCAGCATCCTAGGTGCTTCTACCTCCAGACTTGTCAGCCTTGGGCTCCAACCTGGACCCACTAACTGACTCCTTAACCGGGCCTCTGAAACTGGAGTGTCTGCTTTCGTAAGTGTTGATTTTCAGGCACTGTTTCAGTCCTTTGTTATCCCATAATTTTATGACAGTTTTTGTTTTTAATACTGATAAGTGACATAATATTTTTAAATTGACTGATTCTGTGAGATTAATTCCATTGTCTATATGCGATGTGCCCTCTTCAGTCCAGTAATGTGTTAATTCCATTTCATTTTATGGCTATTTATAATATTAGTGTGTGCAGTTTGCTCTACATGATTGCTCTGTGTAATTTCTTCAATTATCTTTTACATCTCAAATTCTGAAAGTGGCTACACAGTCAGCTTGCTCCTGTCCTCCCTAACAATTACACAGGTTACATCTCCAGGGTGGAGTAGTGATTAAGATATCCCAGTGTTTGCAACAGCACCTCAAAGTACTAAGTGACTACAAAACTACTGGTACTGCCAATGGTTTAATGAGGATAGGAAAGCCCCTAGAAGAAAGGAGCAGCACACAGGAACTCAGTGGTCAAGGAGCATCTCTGGAGGGAAACAAAGAGTCGAGAAATTGGGTTGAGAATCTTTATCTGGTCTGAGGGAAGAGCGCCAGTATTAAGAGGTGAGGGGAAGGGATAGAGCAAGATCAGGCAGGTGAAAGGCAGGAATGATGCTTTAGTGTACTACAGTGGTGTAGTAAATATAACTACAGCTGCAGTGGAGAATGGAAGTATGGAGAAAGGCTGGGAGGTGACAGGTAAAGGTGACAAAAGACTGCAGATGATGGAACCTGATAAAGGAGGGAGAGGAAGTTTACTCCAGATTCCAGTTTCTCCAGTTTTTTGTATCTTTGCAGGAAAAGAATCAAAAGTCAATCTGTTACTAGGTTGGAGAGGGTGAATTAGAGTCAATCATCTACAGAAGTTAAAAGAGATTGGGGGAGAAGAGGTGCAAGAAATGTTTTGATTTTAAATTTGTCACATTTAATATCTTTTAACAAGTCACAGAATAAAGCAATGAAGCTCCTAAATGGGAAAGGCAGATGGCTTAGAGTCATAAACAATGATGCTGCCATGTACTATCAATAGACTTGACTTCCAGGTCACAGGAGTAGCAATGATAACAATCATGAGTTGTTGAAGAGCGAAGCTGCAGTGTTTGTGTAACTGATGGTGGAAATCATCCAAGAACTTAGAGCCAATCATCCACACAAACAGGCCATTGTCATGGTGTCCTGCTCTCTCACAGACAAATAGCAAATGTATCCATTCTTTATTACTATATCTGGAAGATTAAACTTCAATACCCTGATATTTCAACACAGTCTTGGAGGGTTCATAACCCTAGGTTATCAATCGATATTTATATGGACACTTATATGCACTGCCTGAGTCAGTGGTGGAGGCAGATACACTAGTGAAATTTAAGAGACTACTAGAAAGGCATATGGAGGAATTTAAGGTGGGGGGATATATAGGAGGCAGGGTTTAAGGGTCGGCACAACATTGTGGGCCGAAGGGGCTGTACTGTGCTGTACTATTCTATGTTCTATGTTCTAAAACTGTGGCAAGAAGCAAAGGAACACCTCTATAACGCTCACTTAAACTGACCAACAATTGCAAATTCACAAATCCTCTTTTGAAAAGCAAACTGCCTTTGAGAAAATGCCTCAGGTTTTCCTGAAACAGCATTGAATTTTCCTAACTATGTGCAAATCCATAAAACCTGGATTTTGAATGTCAGTGATAAATCAATACAGCAAGTTAAAACTCTTCCTATGCAGCCAAAAGTTCCATGTCTAATCCATGCAGGTATCATTCAGGTGATGAAGATGTGCACCAATTGCCAAGAGGTATGTTGGATTCCAGCTGAAGAAACAAATAATTACAGAATGAAGAAGAAGTGATTGCTACTCACAGAGAAATGCCTAGAAACTGAACCATGTGACCCAGTTTTCCCATGAGTAGATCGTGTTTGCAATCATTTTGGCATGATAAAATGGTGGAGCAGAGTAAATGGGCCACATGTCACATGGTGTTATGGTCTTAAAGAATTTTTAATGAATATTGCTAGGAAGTGTTTTTGTGTGTTCATGGCTTTTCAGTCTAGTAAGCAACATATGATTTCCTGAAGCTTTGTGTGGCCTGTACTTATGAGAGCATTCCTCCCATGTGGATGACCACCCTCTACTTCCTTCTTTCTAAGGCCACGTGGAGAAATTGAAGCTCATTGTCATTATGCTACCTTCAGATGTCTGATCTCTTCATGTGGGATAATGGTGAGGAGAGGTTCAGAGGAGGGCTACTTGACAGCAGAAAGTAAATAAAGGCAAGGTTATGCCATTCTGCCGGCTGTGTGATCATGTTCTATTTTAATTCCTTCTACAAGTTTGTATGACATGACCATAGTTGGCCAAATCTCAAACAATGATTAAGCTGGAAAACAGGACGGAGACTGGATTAGTGGCAATGGACCATGACAATAGCTTTTCCCTCAATGCCTGCAAAACAAAAGACTTCAGGGAAGGAAGTGGTACAGGTGCCCTATTTACAGTGGCATGCAAAAGTCTGGGCATCTCTGGTCAAAATTTCTGTTACTGTGAATAGAAGATGAACTGATCTCTAAAAGTCATAAAGTTAAAGATGAAATATTCTTTTCAACATTTTGACAAAGATTAGTGTATTATTTTTGTTTTGTACAATTTTAGAGTGAAAAAAAGAAAAGGAGCACCATGCAAATGTTTGGGCACCCCAAGAGATTTGAGCTTTCAGATAACTTTTACCAAGGTCCCAGACCTTAATTAGCTTGTTAGGGCTATGGCTTGTTCACAGTCATCGTTAGGAAAGGCCAGGTGTTATATAGCAGCAGCAATAGATCACAAATTGAGCCAGGTTTTTGATGTAATTTTTTTGATGCTTATTAAATTTCTTTGAAAAGTAAGCCACAGGATGGTCAACATCATCAATATCATTCCTTTGTAATATCACTGCTCCTGCAGCTTCATCACTGGCATCCACAGCTATGGAAAATGGCTTTGCAAAGTCAGGTGAACTAAGCACAAGTTGGTGACATAAGATGGCTTTCAATTTATCAAATGCCTCCTGACAAGGCTCTGTCCAAACAAACTTTTCACCCTTCTTCAGGGAGGTTAGTCAATGGAAGAGCAACATCAGCAAAGTTCTTACAGAATTTGCGACAACATCCGAGCATTCCCAGGAATCTTCTAAGAGCTTTTTTACAAGTTGGAATGGGAACCTTAGAAATTGCATGAACGTTTGCCTGAACAGGAGTAAACCTGCCCTGACCTACAACATAACCGAGATATGTCGCAGTAGCATGGCCAAATTCACTCTTAGCTAACTATAAGATTGGCCTTTGAGAGCCTTTCAAACAGCTTTTCCACTGCAGAGGTATGGGCTTCCCAAATGTCATTTCCTGTGAACAAATCATCAATATAAGCATCTGTGTGTTCTAACCCTTGAATTACAGAATTAATCATTCTCTGGAATGTTCCCGAAGCATTTTTCATTACAAATGGCAGAACATTGTATTCATATAACCCAGAAGGTGTTACGAATGCAGAATTTTCTTTACCTCTATCCGTTAATGGAACACACCAATACCCTTTTAACAGATCGATCTTTGTAAGAAACTTAGCTGTTCCAACCTTGTCTACACAATCATCCACTCTAGGGATGGGATAAGCATCTGTTTTTGTTATAGCATTCACCTTTCTGTAATCAGTGCAAAACTTGATACTACCATCTGGCTTCTTCTTTGGTTGTCCATCGGAATCCGATGACGACATCCACTCCTTTAACGTGAGAACTTTGATGACTATACAGTTCTATCCTGGATGCACAAGTTCTATTGCAGGCGGGACATGTATATGTGGTAGTGGTGGTGGTAGTGGTGGTAGTGATGACAACCATGGCTGCATTTCTCTTAGCTCTCTTCTGCAGTCTTCTGGTTGTTCTTTCACCTCTTTTCACTCTCACATGGTGGATTGGATAGTGGACTACTTGACAGATAGACCTCAGTATGTGCGGTTGGGAGACTGTAGGTCTGACACGGTGTTCAGCCAGCACAGGAGCGCCGCAGGGGACCGTGCTCTCTCGGTCCTGTTCACCCTGTACACATCAGACTTCCAATATAACTCGGAGTCCTGCCATGTGCAGAAGTTCGCTGACGACACGGCCATAGTGGGGTGTGTCAGGAATGGACAGGAGGAGGAGTATAGGAAACTGATACAGGACTTTGTGATATGGTGCAACTCAAACTACCTGCGTCTCAATATCACCAAGACCAAGGAGATAGTGGTGGACTTTAGGAGATCTAGGGCCTCATATGGAGCCAGTGATCATTAATGGAGAATGTGTGGAGCAGGTTAAGACCTACAAGTATCTGGGAGTACAGTTAGATGAGAAGCTAGACTGGACTGCCAACACAGATGCCTTGTGCAGGAAGGCACAGAGTCGACTGTACTTCCTTAGAAGGTTGGCGTCATTCAATGTCTGCAGTGAGATGCTGAAGATGTTCTATAGGTCAGTTGTGGAGAGTGCCCTCTTCTTTGTGGTGGCGTGTTGGGTAGGCAGCATTAAGAAGAGGGGACGCCTCACGTCTTAATAAGCTGGTAAGGAAGGCGGGGCTCTGTCGTGGGCAAAGTACTGGAGAGTTTAACATCGGTAGCTGAGCGAAGGGTGCTGAGTAGGCTACGGTCAATTATGGATAACTCTGAACATCCTCTACATAGCACCATCCAGAGACAGAGAAGCAGTTTCAGCGACAGGTTACTATCGATGCAATGCTCCTCAGACAGGATGAAGAGGTCAATACTCCCCAATGCCATTAGGCTTTACAATTCTACCGCCAGGACTTAAGAACTTTTTAAAAGCTATTATTAATGCTTTTTGAGATAGTGATTTAGATGCATATCATATTTTTTACTGAGTTAAGTATGTATGTAATTAGTTTTGCTACAACAAGTGTATGGGACATTGGAAAAAAAGTTGAATTTCCCCATGGGGATGAATAAAGTATCTATCTATCTATCTATCTAGAATACGAATCCCATCCGTACACAGCTGTCACCAAGTGTTGCGGTCAGCAGCAACATCCTCCATCCAGGTCCTTAGGTCTGATCTAGTGCTTCCTTAAAGCATTCTTCATCTGATCCTTTATAGCGCTTTTTGGCCCTCCAGCTGAGCGTCGACCATGATGTAGCTGGCTATATAACACTCTGCGGCGTAGCTGACATAGGGGCATCCTTATCATGTGCCCCAGCCACTGCAACTGATGCTGGGTGATCATGGCCTCAATGCTTCTGCAGTTGGTCTTTACAAGTATTTCAGTATGAGGCACCCACTCACGCCAAGTAATTCCCAAGATGCGCATCCCTGGGAATTACCATCTGGCTTAGATACCATAACACAAGGTGAGATCCAATCTGAAGTAGAATGCCTAATAATACCATTTCCCAACATATACTCAATTTTTTGGTTCAGCAAGTCTAAAGTTTTCAATATTCATGCGATATGGATGTTGTTTTATAGGTTTGGCATCGCCGACATCCACGTCATGTGAAGCTACTGTTGGGACATCAGGGAACAAATCCTTAAATTCCATGATCAACTGCTTCATCTTTTGCCACTGCTGTGGTTATAAATGAGCCAATTTCTCATCAAGAATTTCGAAGTAGTTGAATTTGTCAATCTGGCTGAAATAATGTTGGATTTAAAATAGGCCTCAGATGGATCAGCCAGTCAGTTCCCAGAGAGTTCAGACTCATTGTTCTTGACAACAATGGCCACAATTGCTGTTTGTTTCTCATGGTGCAGCTTAAGCATGTTTTCATGACAAAGCTGCATTGGCTTTCGTCTATCTTGTGTTTTGACTACATAAACTACATCATTAAATTTAGACACAATTTCAAGGGACCATGAAATTTTGCTTCCAAAGGATTTGTTTAATGGGAAACAAAATAAGAACTTTATCTCCCAGCTTGAATGACCTCATTCTGGCTTCCTTATCATACCAAGTTTTCATTCTTTCCTGGGCTGATTTTAAATTTTCCCTTGCTAAGTTGCAAGCCCTTTGCAATCTGTACTTGAATTTTAAACCACAGTCCAACAAATTAATATGCAGGTCATTGTTAATCCACTGTTCTTTTAATAATGCCAAAGGTCCTCAGACCTGGTGCCCAAACACAAGTTCAAATGGGCTAAAGCCTAGGGACTCTTGCACTGACTCCCTTACTGCAAATAAAAGCAAGTGAACTCCCTCATCTGAATCCTTCTTATTTTCAATACAGAATGCCCTAATCATGGTCTTAAGAGTAGAATGAAATCTTTCTAAGGCCCCTTGGGATTTTGGATGATATGCAGGTGATGGCCTTTGTATGTCCTTTTCTGCAGCTTCAAACTGTTTTTTTCTTTCTGTAGATACATAGTGCTCAGCTATTCTCCTCTCTCTGCTTTCTATAGGCAGTATTACCGTAACAAATCCCAGCTGTTTAGCAATGGCCAAGAAATTGTCATTTCTGGCATCCCCTAATGCCTCAGGGGTTGACGATGCCAGAAATCCCTCAATATCATTGCTGCAGTTTCCACATGCAAGTAAATCAAAATGGGAAATAACCAGTCAGATCGATAATCAATCAATCAATAAGCTCAGGTTTATTAAAATCCCGGGTGAGCCCCCAATTTATGTAATATACCAGCAGCAATAGACCACAAATTGAGTCAGGTTTTGATGTTTAAACGACTCTTTTTATTAGTATCTACTCAAAATATAGAAAATTAAATGAAATAAAGAGAAGTTAACAATGTTATGCATGTGTGTGGCTCCCAAACTGTCAAGCTTAGGAACAGTTCTTAAAGTCTTAAGATGGTAAAGTAGAAAGTTCCAGTAATCCATGGAATAAATGAGGG